>NW_027143361.1:0-64363 GCF_026170545.1 Melanerpes formicivorus
TTTCCCTTTAGGTTTTACCCCAACAATGTTTTCATTAGTTCGCTCACTCTCGAAATCAAGCATTTTACAGCAGGTTGGAGCAGCCTGTATCTCAGCACAGGAATAAGGTAGGGAAGAATTCTAAGGATCATTTTGACTGCCTCCAGAAGTTAGATCAGATGGCAAATTGGATTTGGTGCTAGGTCTTTCCCTTTAGGTTTTACCCCAACAATGTTTTCATTAGTTTCGCTCACTCTCGAAATCAAGCATTTTACAGCAGGTTGGAGCAGCCTGTATCTCAGCACAGGAATAAGGTAGGGAAGAATTCAAATACTCATTTTGACTGCCTCCAGAAGTTAGATCAGATGGCAAATTGGATTTGGTGCTAGGTCTTTCCCTTTAGGTTTTACCCCAACAATGTTTTCATTAGTTTCGCTCACTCTCGAAATCAAGCATTTTACAGCAGGTTGGAGCAGCCTGTATCTCAGCACAGGAATAAGGTAGGGAAGAATTCTAAGGATCATTTTGACTGCCTCCAGAAGTTAGATCAGATGGCAAATTGGATTTGGTGCTAGGTCTTTCCCTTTAGGTTTTACCCCAACAATGTTTTCATTAGTTTCGCTCACTCTCGAAATCAAGCATTTTACAGCAGGTTGGAGCAGCCTGTATCTCAGCACAGGAATAAGGTAGGGAAGAATTCTAAGGATCATTTTGACTGCCTCCAGAAGTTAGATCAGATGGCAAATTGGATTTGGTGCTAGGTCTTTCCCTTTAGGTTTTACCCCAACGATGTTTTCATTAGTTTCGCTCACTCTCGAAATCAAGCATTTTACAGCAGGTTGGAGCAGCCTGTATCTCAGCACAGGAATAAGGTAGGGAAGAATTCTAAGGATCATTTTGACTGCCTCCAGAAGTTAGATCAGATGGCAAATTGGATTTGGTGCTAGGTCTTTCCCTTTAGGTTTTACCCCAACAATGTTTTCATTAGTTTCGCTCACTCTCGAAATCAAGCATTTTACAGCAGGTTGGAGCAGCCTGTATCTCAGCACAGGAATAAGGTAGGGAAGAATTCTAAGGATCATTTTGACTGCCTCCAGAAGTTAGATCAGATGGCAAATTGGATTTGGTGCTAGGTCTTTCCCTTTAGGTTTTACCCCAACAATGTTTTCATTAGTTTCGCTCACTCTCGAAATCAAGCATTTTACAGCAGGTTGGAGCAGCCTGTATCTCAGCACAGGAATAAGGTAGGGAAGAATTCAAATACTCATTTTGACTGCCTCCAGAAGTTAGATCAGATGGCAAATTGGATTTGGTGCTAGGTCTTTCCCTTTAGGTTTTACCCCAACAATGTTTTCATTAGTTTCGCTCACTCTCGAAATCAAGCATTTTACAGCAGGTTGGAGCAGCCTGTATCTCAGCACAGGAATAAGGTAGGGAAGAATTCAAATACTCATTTTGACTGCCTCCAGAAGTTAGATCAGATGGCAAATTGGATTTGGTGCTAGGTCTTTCCCTTTAGGTTTTACCCCAACAATGTTTTCATTAGTTTCGCTCACTCTCGAAATCAAGCATTTTACAGCAGGTTGGAGCAGCCTGTATCTCAGCACAGGAATAAGGTAGGGAAGAATTCTAAGGATCATTTTGACTGCCTCCAGAAGTTAGATCAGATGGCAAATTGGATTTGGTGCTAGGTCTTTCCCTTTAGGTTTTACCCCAACAATGTTTTCATTAGTTTCGCTCACTCTCGAAATCAAGCATTTTACAGCAGGTTGGAGCAGCCTGTATCTCAGCACAGGAATAAGGTAGGGAAGAATTCAAATACTCATTTTGACTGCCTCCAGAAGTTAGATCAGATGGCAAATTGGATTTGGTGCTAGGTCTTTCCCTTTAGGTTTTACCCCAACAATGTTTTCATTAGTTTCGCTCACTCTCGAAATCAAGCATTTTACAGCAGGTTGGAGCAGCCTGTATCTCAGCACAGGAATAAGGTAGGGAAGAATTCTAAGGATCATTTTGACTGCCTCCAGAAGTTAGATCAGATGGCAAATTGGATTTGGTGCTAGGTCTTTCCCTTTAGGTTTTACCCCAACAATGTTTTCATTAGTTTCGCTCACTCTCGAAATCAAGCATTTTACAGCAGGTTGGAGCAGCCTGTATCTCAGCACAGGAATAAGGTAGGGAAGAATTCTAAGGATCATTTTGACTGCCTCCAGAAGTTAGATCAGATGGCAAATTGGATTTGGTGCTAGGTCTTTCCCTTTAGGTTTTACCCCAACAATGTTTTCATTAGTTTCGCTCACTCTCGAAATCAAGCATTTTACAGCAGGTTGGAGCAGCCTGTATCTCAGCACAGGAATAAGGTAGGGAAGAATTCTAAGGATCATTTTGACTGCCTCCAGAAGTTAGATCAGATGGCAAATTGGATTTGGTGCTAGGTCTTTCCCTTTAGGTTTTACCCCAACAATGTTTTCATTAGTTTCGCTCACTCTCGAAATCAAGCATTTTACAGCAGGTTGGAGCAGCCTGTATCTCAGCACAGGAATAAGGTAGGGAAGAATTCTAAGGATCATTTTGACTGCCTCCAGAAGTTAGATCAGATGGCAAATTGGATTTGGTGCTAGGTCTTTCCCTTTAGGTTTTACCCCAACAATGTTTTCATTAGTTTCGCTCACTCTCGAAATCAAGCATTTTACAGCAGGTTGGAGCAGCCTGTATCTCAGCACAGGAATAAGGTAGGGAAGAATTCAAATACTCATTTTGACTGCCTCCAGAAGTTAGATCAGATGGCAAATTGGATTTGGTGCTAGGTCTTTCCCTTTAGGTTTTACCCCAACAATATTTTCATTAGTTTCGCTCACTCTCGAAATCAAGCATTTTACAGCAGGTTGGAGCAGCCTGTATCTCAGCACAGGAATAAGGTAGGGAAGAATTCTAAGGATCATTTTGACTGCCTCCAGAAGTTAGATCAGATGGCAAATTGGATTTGGTGCTAGGTCTTTCCCTTTAGGTTTTACCCCAACAATGTTTTCATTAGTTTCGCTCACTCTCGAAATCAAGCATTTTACAGCAGGTTGGAGCAGCCTGTATCTCAGCACAGGAATAAGGTAGGGAAGAATTCTAAGGATCATTTTGACTGCCTCCAGAAGTTAGATCAGATGGCAAATTGGATTTGGTGCTAGGTCTTTCCCTTTAGGTTTTACCCCAACAATGTTTTCATTAGTTTCGCTCACTCTCGAAATCAAGCATTTTACAGCAGGTTGGAGCAGCCTGTATCTCAGCACAGGAATAAGGTAGGGAAGAATTCAAATACTCATTTTGACTGCCTCCAGAAGTTAGATCAGATGGCAAATTGGATTTGGTGCTAGGTCTTTCCCTTTAGGTTTTACCCCAACAATGTTTTCATTAGTTTCGCTCACTCTCGAAATCAAGCATTTTACAGCAGGTTGGAGCAGCCTGTATCTCAGCACAGGAATAAGGTAGGGAAGAATTCTAAGGATCATTTTGACTGCCTCCAGAAGTTAGATCAGATGGCAAATTGGATTTGGTGCTAGGTCTTTCCCTTTAGGTTTTACCCCAACAATGTTTTCATTAGTTTCGCTCACTCTCGAAATCAAGCATTTTACAGCAGGTTGGAGCAGCCTGTATCTCAGCACAGGAATAAGGTAGGGAAGAATTCTAAGGATCATTTTGACTGCCTCCAGAAGTTAGATCAGATGGCAAATTGGATTTGGTGCTAGGTCTTTCCCTTTAGGTTTTACCCCAACAATGTTTTCATTAGTTTCGCTCACTCTCGAAATCAAGCATTTTACAGCAGGTTGGAGCAGCCTGTATCTCAGCACAGGAATAAGGTAGGGAAGAATTCAAATACTCATTTTGACTGCCTCCAGAAGTTAGATCAGATGGCAAATTGGATTTGGTGCTAGGTCTTTCCCTTTAGGTTTTACCCCAACAATGTTTTCATTAGTTTCGCTCACTCTCGAAATCAAGCATTTTACAGCAGGTTGGAGCAGCCTGTATCTCAGCACAGGAATAAGGTAGGGAAGAATTCTAAGGATCATTTTGACTGCCTCCAGAAGTTAGATCAGATGGCAAATTGGATTTGGTGCTAGGTCTTTCCCTTTAGGTTTTACCCCAACAATGTTTTCATTAGTTTCGCTCACTCTCGAAATCAAGCATTTTACAGCAGGTTGGAGCAGCCTGTATCTCAGCACAGGAATAAGGTAGGGAAGAATTCTAAGGATCATTTTGACTGCCTCCAGAAGTTAGATCAGATGGCAAATTGGATTTGGTGCTAGGTCTTTCCCTTTAGGTTTTACCCCAACAATGTTTTCATTAGTTTCGCTCACTCTCGAAATCAAGCATTTTACAGCAGGTTGGAGCAGCCTGTATCTCAGCACAGGAATAAGGTAGGGAAGAATTCTAAGGATCATTTTGACTGCCTCCAGAAGTTAGATCAGATGGCAAATTGGATTTGGTGCTAGGTCTTTCCCTTTAGGTTTTACCCCAACAATGTTTTCATTAGTTTCGCTCACTCTCGAAATCAAGCATTTTACAGCAGGTTGGAGCAGCCTGTATCTCAGCACAGGAATAAGGTAGGGAAGAATTCTAAGGATCATTTTGACTGCCTCCAGAAGTTAGATCAGATGGCAAATTGGATTTGGTGCTAGGTCTTTCCCTTTAGGTTTTACCCCAACAATGTTTTCATTAGTTTCGCTCACTCTCGAAATCAAGCATTTTACAGCAGGTTGGAGCAGCCTGTATCTCAGCACAGGAATAAGGTAGGGAAGAATTCTAAGGATCATTTTGACTGCCTCCAGAAGTTAGATCAGATGGCAAATTGGATTTGGTGCTAGGTCTTTCCCTTTAGGTTTTACCCCAACAATGTTTTCATTAGTTTCGCTCACTCTCGAAATCAAGCATTTTACAGCAGGTTGGAGCAGCCTGTATCTCAGCACAGGAATAAGGTAGGGAAGAATTCTAAGGATCATTTTGACTGCCTCCAGAAGTTAGATCAGATGGCAAATTGGATTTGGTGCTAGGTCTTTCCCTTTAGGTTTTACCCCAACAATGTTTTCATTAGTTTCGCTCACTCTCGAAATCAAGCATTTTACAGCAGGTTGGAGCAGCCTGTATCTCAGCACAGGAATAAGGTAGGGAAGAATTCTAAGGATCATTTTGACTGCCTCCAGAAGTTAGATCAGATGGCAAATTGGATTTGGTGCTAGGTCTTTCCCTTTAGGTTTTACCCCAACAATGTTTTCATTAGTTTCGCTCACTCTCGAAATCAAGCATTTTACAGCAGGTTGGAGCAGCCTGTATCTCAGCACAGGAATAAGGTAGGGAAGAATTCTAAGGATCATTTTGACTGCCTCCAGAAGTTAGATCAGATGGCAAATTGGATTTGGTGCTAGGTCTTTCCCTTTAGGTTTTACCCCAACAATGTTTTCATTAGTTTCGCTCACTCTCGAAATCAAGCATTTTACAGCAGGTTGGAGCAGCCTGTATCTCAGCACAGGAATAAGGTAGGGAAGAATTCTAAGGATCATTTTGACTGCCTCCAGAAGTTAGATCAGATGGCAAATTGGATTTGGTGCTAGGTCTTTCCCTTTAGGTTTTACCCCAACAATGTTTTCATTAGTTTCGCTCACTCTCGAAATCAAGCATTTTACAGCAGGTTGGAGCAGCCTGTATCTCAGCACAGGAATAAGGTAGGGAAGAATTCAAATACTCATTTTGACTGCCTCCAGAAGTTAGATCAGATGGCAAATTGGATTTGGTGCTAGGTCTTTCCCTTTAGGTTTTACCCCAACAATGTTTTCATTAGTTTCGCTCACTCTCGAAATCAAGCATTTTACAGCAGGTTGGAGCAGCCTGTATCTCAGCACAGGAATAAGGTAGGGAAGAATTCTAAGGATCATTTTGACTGCCTCCAGAAGTTAGATCAGATGGCAAATTGGATTTGGTGCTAGGTCTTTCCCTTTAGGTTTTACCCCAACAATGTTTTCATTAGTTTCGCTCACTCTCGAAATCAAGCATTTTACAGCAGGTTGGAGCAGCCTGTATCTCAGCACAGGAATAAGGTAGGGAAGAATTCTAAGGATCATTTTGACTGCCTCCAGAAGTTAGATCAGATGGCAAATTGGATTTGGTGCTAGGTCTTTCCCTTTAGGTTTTACCCCAACAATGTTTTCATTAGTTTCGCTCACTCTCGAAATCAAGCATTTTACAGCAGGTTGGAGCAGCCTGTATCTCAGCACAGGAATAAGGTAGGGAAGAATTCAAATACTCATTTTGACTGCCTCCAGAAGTTAGATCAGATGGCAAATTGGATTTGGTGCTAGGTCTTTCCCTTTAGGTTTTACCCCAACAATGTTTTCATTAGTTTCGCTCACTCTCGAAATCAAGCATTTTACAGCAGGTTGGAGCAGCCTGTATCTCAGCACAGGAATAAGGTAGGGAAGAATTCTAAGGATCATTTTGACTGCCTCCAGAAGTTAGATCAGATGGCAAATTGGATTTGGTGCTAGGTCTTTCCCTTTAGGTTTTACCCCAACAATGTTTTCATTAGTTTCGCTCACTCTCGAAATCAAGCATTTTACAGCAGGTTGGAGCAGCCTGTATCTCAGCACAGGAATAAGGTAGGGAAGAATTCTAAGGATCATTTTGACTGCCTCCAGAAGTTAGATCAGATGGCAAATTGGATTTGGTGCTAGGTCTTTCCCTTTAGGTTTTACCCCAACAATGTTTTCATTAGTTTCGCTCACTCTCGAAATCAAGCATTTTACAGCAGGTTGGAGCAGCCTGTATCTCAGCACAGGAATAAGGTAGGGAAGAATTCTAAGGATCATTTTGACTGCCTCCAGAAGTTAGATCAGATGGCAAATTGGATTTGGTGCTAGGTCTTTCCCTTTAGGTTTTACCCCAACAATGTTTTCATTAGTTTCGCTCACTCTCGAAATCAAGCATTTTACAGCAGGTTGGAGCAGCCTGCATCTCAGCACAGGAATAAGGTAGGGAAGAATTCAAATACTCATTTTGACTGCCTCTAGAAGTCAGATCAGATGGCAAATTGGATTTGGTGCTAGGTCTTTCCCTTTAGGTTTTACCCCAACAATGTTTTCATTAGTTTCGCTCACTCTCGAAATCAAGCATTTTACAGCAGGTTGGAGCAGCCTGTATCTCAGCACAGGAATAAGGTAGGGAAGAATTCAAATACTCATTTTGACTGCCTCCAGAAGTTAGATCAGATGGCAAATTGGATTTGGTGCTAGGTCTTTCCCTTTAGGTTTTACCCCAACAATGTTTTCATTAGTTTCGCTCACTCTCGAAATCAAGCATTTTACAGCAGGTTGGAGCAGCCTGTATCTCAGCACAGGAATAAGGTAGGGAAGAATTCTAAGGATCATTTTGACTGCCTCCAAAAGTTAGATCAGATGGCAAATTGGATTTGGTGCTAGGTCTTTCCCTTTAGGTTTTACCCCAACAATGTTTTCATTAGTTTCGCTCACTCTCGAAATCAAGCATTTTACAGCAGGTTGGAGCAGCCTGTATCTCAGCACAGGAATAAGGTAGGGAAGAATTCTAAGGATCATTTTGACTGCCTCCAGAAGTTAGATCAGATGGCAAATTGGATTTGGTGCTAGGTCTTTCCCTTTAGGTTTTACCCCAACAATGTTTTCATTAGTTTCGCTCACTCTCGAAATCAAGCATTTTACAGCAGGTTGGAGCAGCCTGTATCTCAGCACAGGAATAAGGTAGGGAAGAATTCTAAGGATCATTTTGACTGCCTCCAGAAGTTAGATCAGATGGCAAATTGGATTTGGTGCTAGGTCTTTCCCTTTAGGTTTTACCCCAACAATGTTTTCATTAGTTTCGCTCACTCTCGAAATCAAGCATTTTACAGCAGGTTGGAGCAGCCTGTATCTCAGCACAGGAATAAGGTAGGGAAGAATTCTAAGGATCATTTTGACTGCCTCCAGAAGTTAGATCAGATGGCAAATTGGATTTGGTGCTAGGTCTTTCCCTTTAGGTTTTACCCCAACAATGTTTTCATTAGTTTCGCTCACTCTCGAAATCAAGCATTTTACAGCAGGTTGGAGCAGCCTGTATCTCAGCACAGGAATAAGGTAGGGAAGAATTCAAATACTCATTTTGACTGCCTCCAGAAGTTAGATCAGATGGCAAATTGGATTTGGTGCTAGGTCTTTCCCTTTAGGTTTTACCCCAACAATGTTTTCATTAGTTTCGCTCACTCTCGAAATCAAGCATTTTACAGCAGGTTGGAGCAGCCTGTATCTCAGCACAGGAATAAGGTAGGGAAGAATTCTAAGGATCATTTTGACTGCCTCCAGAAGTTAGATCAGATGGCAAATTGGATTTGGTGCTAGGTCTTTCCCTTTAGGTTTTACCCCAACAATGTTTTCATTAGTTTCGCTCACTCTCGAAATCAAGCATTTTACAGCAGGTTGGAGCAGCCTGTATCTCAGCACAGGAATAAGGTAGGGAAGAATTCTAAGGATCATTTTGACTGCCTCCAGAAGTTAGATCAGATGGCAAATTGGATTTGGTGCTAGGTCTTTCCCTTTAGGTTTTACCCCAACAATGTTTTCATTAGTTTCGCTCACTCTCGAAATCAAGCATTTTACAGCAGGTTGGAGCAGCCTGTATCTCAGCACAGGAATAAGGTAGGGAAGAATTCAAATACTCATTTTGACTGCCTCCAGAAGTTAGATCAGATGGCAAATTGGATTTGGTGCTAGGTCTTTCCCTTTAGGTTTTACCCCAACAATGTTTTCATTAGTTTCGCTCACTCTCGAAATCAAGCATTTTACAGCAGGTTGGAGCAGCCTGTATCTCAGCACAGGAATAAGGTAGGGAAGAATTCTAAGGATCATTTTGACTGCCTCCAGAAGTTAGATCAGATGGCAAATTGGATTTGGTGCTAGGTCTTTCCCTTTAGGTTTTACCCCAACAATGTTTTCATTAGTTTCGCTCACTCTCGAAATCAAGCATTTTACAGCAGGTTGGAGCAGCCTGTATCTCAGCACAGGAATAAGGTAGGGAAGAATTCTAAGGATCATTTTGACTGCCTCCAGAAGTTAGATCAGATGGCAAATTGGATTTGGTGCTAGGTCTTTCCCTTTAGGTTTTACCCCAACAATGTTTTCATTAGTTTCGCTCACTCTCGAAATCAAGCATTTTACAGCAGGTTGGAGCAGCCTGTATCTCAGCACAGGAATAAGGTAGGGAAGAATTCTAAGGATCATTTTGACTGCCTCCAGAAGTTAGATCAGATGGCAAATTGGATTTGGTGCTAGGTCTTTCCCTTTAGGTTTTACCCCAACAATGTTTTCATTAGTTTCGCTCACTCTCGAAATCAAGCATTTTACAGCAGGTTGGAGCAGCCTGCATCTCAGCACAGGAATAAGGTAGGGAAGAATTCAAATACTCATTTTGACTGCCTCTAGAAGTCAGATCAGATGGCAAATTGGATTTGGTGCTAGGTCTTTCCCTTTAGGTTTTACCCCAACAATGTTTTCATTAGTTTCGCTCACTCTCGAAATCAAGCATTTTACAGCAGGTTGGAGCAGCCTGTATCTCAGCACAGGAATAAGGTAGGGAAGAATTCAAATACTCATTTTGACTGCCTCCAGAAGTTAGATCAGATGGCAAATTGGATTTGGTGCTAGGTCTTTCCCTTTAGGTTTTACCCCAACAATGTTTTCATTAGTTTCGCTCACTCTCGAAATCAAGCATTTTACAGCAGGTTGGAGCAGCCTGTATCTCAGCACAGGAATAAGGTAGGGAAGAATTCTAAGGATCATTTTGACTGCCTCCAAAAGTTAGATCAGATGGCAAATTGGATTTGGTGCTAGGTCTTTCCCTTTAGGTTTTACCCCAACAATGTTTTCATTAGTTTCGCTCACTCTCGAAATCAAGCATTTTACAGCAGGTTGGAGCAGCCTGTATCTCAGCACAGGAATAAGGTAGGGAAGAATTCTAAGGATCATTTTGACTGCCTCCAGAAGTTAGATCAGATGGCAAATTGGATTTGGTGCTAGGTCTTTCCCTTTAGGTTTTACCCCAACAATGTTTTCATTAGTTTCGCTCACTCTCGAAATCAAGCATTTTACAGCAGGTTGGAGCAGCCTGTATCTCAGCACAGGAATAAGGTAGGGAAGAATTCTAAGGATCATTTTGACTGCCTCCAGAAGTTAGATCAGATGGCAAATTGGATTTGGTGCTAGGTCTTTCCCTTTAGGTTTTACCCCAACAATGTTTTCATTAGTTTCGCTCACTCTCGAAATCAAGCATTTTACAGCAGGTTGGAGCAGCCTGTATCTCAGCACAGGAATAAGGTAGGGAAGAATTCAAATACTCATTTTGACTGCCTCCAGAAGTTAGATCAGATGGCAAATTGGATTTGGTGCTAGGTCTTTCCCTTTAGGTTTTACCCCAACAATGTTTTCATTAGTTTCGCTCACTCTCGAAATCAAGCATTTTACAGCAGGTTGGAGCAGCCTGTATCTCAGCACAGGAATAAGGTAGGGAAGAATTCTAAGGATCATTTTGACTGCCTCCAGAAGTTAGATCAGATGGCAAATTGGATTTGGTGCTAGGTCTTTCCCTTTAGGTTTTACCCCAACAATGTTTTCATTAGTTTCGCTCACTCTCGAAATCAAGCATTTTACAGCAGGTTGGAGCAGCCTGTATCTCAGCACAGGAATAAGGTAGGGAAGAATTCTAAGGATCATTTTGACTGCCTCCAGAAGTTAGATCAGATGGCAAATTGGATTTGGTGCTAGGTCTTTCCCTTTAGGTTTTACCCCAACAATGTTTTCATTAGTTTCGCTCACTCTCGAAATCAAGCATTTTACAGCAGGTTGGAGCAGCCTGTATCTCAGCACAGGAATAAGGTAGGGAAGAATTCTAAGGATCATTTTGACTGCCTCCAGAAGTTAGATCAGATGGCAAATTGGATTTGGTGCTAGGTCTTTCCCTTTAGGTTTTACCCCAACAATGTTTTCATTAGTTTCGCTCACTCTCGAAATCAAGCATTTTACAGCAGGCTGGAGCAGCCTGTATCTCAGCACAGGAATAAGGTAGGGAAGAATTCTAAGGATCATTTTGACTGCCTCCAGAAGTTAGATCAGATGGCAAATTGGATTTGGTGCTAGGTCTTTCCCTTTAGGTTTTACCCCAACAATGTTTTCATTAGTTTCGCTCACTCTCGAAATCAAGCATTTTACAGCAGGTTGGAGCAGCCTGTATCTCAGCACAGGAATAAGGTAGGGAAGAATTCAAATACTCATTTTGACTGCCTCCAGAAGTTAGATCAGATGGCAAATTGGATTTGGTGCTAGGTCTTTCCCTTTAGGTTTTACCCCAACAATATTTTCATTAGTTTCGCTCACTCTCGAAATCAAGCATTTTACAGCAGGTTGGAGCAGCCTGTATCTCAGCACAGGAATAAGGTAGGGAAGAATTCTAAGGATCATTTTGACTGCCTCCAGAAGTTAGATCAGATGGCAAATTGGATTTGGTGCTAGGTCTTTCCCTTTAGGTTTTACCCCAACAATGTTTTCATTAGTTTCGCTCACTCTCGAAATCAAGCATTTTACAGCAGGTTGGAGCAGCCTGTATCTCAGCACAGGAATAAGGTAGGGAAGAATTCTAAGGATCATTTTGACTGCCTCCAGAAGTTAGATCAGATGGCAAATTGGATTTGGTGCTAGGTCTTTCCCTTTAGGTTTTACCCCAACAATGTTTTCATTAGTTTCGCTCACTCTCGAAATCAAGCATTTTACAGCAGGTTGGAGCAGCCTGTATCTCAGCACAGGAATAAGGTAGGGAAGAATTCAAATACTCATTTTGACTGCCTCCAGAAGTTAGATCAGATGGCAAATTGGATTTGGTGCTAGGTCTTTCCCTTTAGGTTTTACCCCAACAATATTTTCATTAGTTTCGCTCACTCTCGAAATCAAGCATTTTACAGCAGGTTGGAGCAGCCTGTATCTCAGCACAGGAATAAGGTAGGGAAGAATTCTAAGGATCATTTTGACTGCCTCCAGAAGTTAGATCAGATGGCAAATTGGATTTGGTGCTAGGTCTTTCCCTTTAGGTTTTACCCCAACAATGTTTTCATTAGTTTCGCTCACTCTCGAAATCAAGCATTTTACAGCAGGTTGGAGCAGCCTGTATCTCAGCACAGGAATAAGGTAGGGAAGAATTCTAAGGATCATTTTGACTGCCTCCAGAAGTTAGATCAGATGGCAAATTGGATTTGGTGCTAGGTCTTTCCCTTTAGGTTTTACCCCAACAATGTTTTCATTAGTTTCGCTCACTCTCGAAATCAAGCATTTTACAGCAGGTTGGAGCAGCCTGTATCTCAGCACAGGAATAAGGTAGGGAAGAATTCTAAGGATCATTTTGACTGCCTCCAGAAGTTAGATCAGATGGCAAATTGGATTTGGTGCTAGGTCTTTCCCTTTAGGTTTTACCCCAACAATGTTTTCATTAGTTTCGCTCACTCTCGAAATCAAGCATTTTACAGCAGGTTGGAGCAGCCTGTATCTCAGCACAGGAATAAGGTAGGGAAGAATTCTAAGGATCATTTTGACTGCCTCCAGAAGTTAGATCAGATGGCAAATTGGATTTGGTGCTAGGTCTTTCCCTTTAGGTTTTACCCCAACAATGTTTTCATTAGTTTCGCTCACTCTCGAAATCAAGCATTTTACAGCAGGTTGGAGCAGCCTGCATCTCAGCACAGGAATAAGGTAGGGAAGAATTCAAATACTCATTTTGACTGCCTCTAGAAGTCAGATCAGATGGCAAATTGGATTTGGTGCTAGGTCTTTCCCTTTAGGTTTTACCCCAACAATGTTTTCATTAGTTTCGCTCACTCTCGAAATCAAGCATTTTACAGCAGGTTGGAGCAGCCTGTATCTCAGCACAGGAATAAGGTAGGGAAGAATTCAAATACTCCTTTTGACTGCCTCCAGAAGTTAGATCAGATGGCAAATTGGATTTGGTGCTAGGTCTTTCCCTTTAGGTTTTACCCCAACAATGTTTTCATTAGTTTCGCTCACTCTCGAAATCAAGCATTTTACAGCAGGTTGGAGCAGCCTGTATCTCAGCACAGGAATAAGGTAGGGAAGAATTCTAAGGATCATTTTGACTGCCTCCAAAAGTTAGATCAGATGGCAAATTGGATTTGGTGCTAGGTCTTTCCCTTTAGGTTTTACCCCAACAATGTTTTCATTAGTTTCGCTCACTCTCGAAATCAAGCATTTTACAGCAGGTTGGAGCAGCCTGTATCTCAGCACAGGAATAAGGTAGGGAAGAATTCTAAGGATCATTTTGACTGCCTCCAGAAGTTAGATCAGATGGCAAATTGGATTTGGTGCTAGGTCTTTCCCTTTAGGTTTTACCCCAACAATGTTTTCATTAGTTTCGCTCACTCTCGAAATCAAGCATTTTACAGCAGGTTGGAGCAGCCTGTATCTCAGCACAGGAATAAGGTAGGGAAGAATTCTAAGGATCATTTTGACTGCCTCCAGAAGTTAGATCAGATGGCAAATTGGATTTGGTGCTAGGTCTTTCCCTTTAGGTTTTACCCCAACAATGTTTTCATTAGTTTCGCTCACTCTCGAAATCAAGCATTTTACAGCAGGTTGGAGCAGCCTGTATCTCAGCACAGGAATAAGGTAGGGAAGAATTCAAATACTCATTTTGACTGCCTCCAGAAGTTAGATCAGATGGCAAATTGGATTTGGTGCTAGGTCTTTCCCTTTAGGTTTTACCCCAACAATGTTTTCATTAGTTTCGCTCACTCTCGAAATCAAGCATTTTACAGCAGGTTGGAGCAGCCTGTATCTCAGCACAGGAATAAGGTAGGGAAGAATTCTAAGGATCATTTTGACTGCCTCCAGAAGTTAGATCAGATGGCAAATTGGATTTGGTGCTAGGTCTTTCCCTTTAGGTTTTACCCCAACAATGTTTTCATTAGTTTCGCTCACTCTCGAAATCAAGCATTTTACAGCAGGTTGGAGCAGCCTGTATCTCAGCACAGGAATAAGGTAGGGAAGAATTCTAAGGATCATTTTGACTGCCTCCAGAAGTTAGATCAGATGGCAAATTGGATTTGGTGCTAGGTCTTTCCCTTTAGGTTTTACCCCAACAATGTTTTCATTAGTTTCGCTCACTCTCGAAATCAAGCATTTTACAGCAGGTTGGAGCAGCCTGTATCTCAGCACAGGAATAAGGTAGGGAAGAATTCTAAGGATCATTTTGACTGCCTCCAGAAGTTAGATCAGATGGCAAATTGGATTTGGTGCTAGGTCTTTCCCTTTAGGTTTTACCCCAACAATGTTTTCATTAGTTTCGCTCACTCTCGAAATCAAGCATTTTACAGCAGGCTGGAGCAGCCTGTATCTCAGCACAGGAATAAGGTAGGGAAGAATTCTAAGGATCATTTTGACTGCCTCCAGAAGTTAGATCAGATGGCAAATTGGATTTGGTGCTAGGTCTTTCCCTTTAGGTTTTACCCCAACAATGTTTTCATTAGTTTCGCTCACTCTCGAAATCAAGCATTTTACAGCAGGTTGGAGCAGCCTGTATCTCAGCACAGGAATAAGGTAGGGAAGAATTCAAATACTCATTTTGACTGCCTCCAGAAGTTAGATCAGATGGCAAATTGGATTTGGTGCTAGGTCTTTCCCTTTAGGTTTTACCCCAACAATATTTTCATTAGTTTCGCTCACTCTCGAAATCAAGCATTTTACAGCAGGTTGGAGCAGCCTGTATCTCAGCACAGGAATAAGGTAGGGAAGAATTCTAAGGATCATTTTGACTGCCTCCAGAAGTTAGATCAGATGGCAAATTGGATTTGGTGCTAGGTCTTTCCCTTTAGGTTTTACCCCAACAATGTTTTCATTAGTTTCGCTCACTCTCGAAATCAAGCATTTTACAGCAGGTTGGAGCAGCCTGTATCTCAGCACAGGAATAAGGTAGGGAAGAATTCTAAGGATCATTTTGACTGCCTCCAGAAGTTAGATCAGATGGCAAATTGGATTTGGTGCTAGGTCTTTCCCTTTAGGTTTTACCCCAACAACGTTTTCATTAGTTTCGCTCACTCTCGAAATCAAGCATTTTACAGCAGGTTGGAGCAGCCTGTATCTCAGCACAGGAATAAGGTAGGGAAGAATTCTAAGGATCATTTTGACTGCCTCCAGAAGTTAGATCAGATGGCAAATTGGATTTGGTGCTAGGTCTTTCCCTTTAGGTTTTACCCCAACAATGTTTTCATTAGTTTCGCTCACTCTCGAAATCAAGCATTTTACAGCAGGTTGGAGCAGCCTGTATCTCAGCACAGGAATAAGGTAGGGAAGAATTCTAAGGATCATTTTGACTGCCTCCAGAAGTTAGATCAGATGGCAAATTGGATTTGGTGCTAGGTCTTTCCCTTTAGGTTTTACCCCAACAATGTTTTCATTAGTTTCGCTCACTCTCGAAATCAAGCATTTTACAGCAGGTTGGAGCAGCCTGCATCTCAGCACAGGAATAAGGTAGGGAAGAATTCTAAGGATCATTTTGACTGCCTCCAGAAGTTAGATCAGATGGCAAATTGGATTTGGTGCTAGGTCTTTCCCTTTAGGTTTTACCCCAACAATGTTTTCATTAGTTTCGCTCACTCTCGAAATCAAGCATTTTACAGCAGGTTGGAGCAGCCTGTATCTCAGCACAGGAATAAGGTAGGGAAGAATTCTAAGGATCATTTTGACTGCCTCCAGAAGTTAGATCAGATGGCAAATTGGATTTGGTGCTAGGTCTTTCCCTTCAGGTTTTACCCCAACAATGTTTTCATTAGTTTCGCTCACTCTCGAAATCAAGCATTTTACAGCAGGTTGGAGCAGCCTGTATCTCAGCACAGGAATAAGGTAGGGAAGAATTCTAAGGATCATTTTGACTGCCTCCAGAAGTTAGATCAGATGGCAAATTGGATTTGGTGCTAGGTCTTTCCCTTTAGGTTTTACCCCAACAATGTTTTCATTAGTTTCGCTCACTCTCGAAATCAAGCATTTTACAGCAGGTTGGAGCAGCCTGTATCTCAGCACAGGAATAAGGTAGGGAAGAATTCAAATACTCATTTTGACTGCCTCCAGAAGTTAGATCAGATGGCAAATTGGATTTGGTGCTAGGTCTTTCCCTTTAGGTTTTACCCCAACAATGTTTTCATTAGTTTCGCTCACTCTCGAAATCAAGCATTTTACAGCAGGTTGGAGCAGCCTGTATCTCAGCACAGGAATAAGGTAGGGAAGAATTCAAATACTCATTTTGACTGCCTCCAGAAGTTAGATCAGATGGCAAATTGGATTTGGTGCTAGGTCTTTCCCTTTAGGTTTTACCCCAACAATGTTTTCATTAGTTTCGCTCACTCTCGAAATCAAGCATTTTACAGCAGGTTGGAGCAGCCTGTATCTCAGCACAGGAATAAGGTAGGGAAGAATTCTAAGGATCATTTTGACTGCCTCCAGAAGTTAGATCAGATGGCAAATTGGATTTGGTGCTAGGTCTTTCCCTTTAGGTTTTACCCCAACAATGTTTTCATTAGTTTCGCTCACTCTCGAAATCAAGCATTTTACAGCAGGTTGGAGCAGCCTGTATCTCAGCACAGGAATAAGGTAGGGAAGAATTCTAAGGATCATTTTGACTGCCTCCAGAAGTTAGATCAGATGGCAAATTGGATTTGGTGCTAGGTCTTTCCCTTTAGGTTTTACCCCAACGATGTTTTCATTAGTTTCGCTCACTCTCGAAATCAAGCATTTTACAGCAGGTTGGAGCAGCCTGTATCTCAGCACAGGAATAAGGTAGGGAAGAGTTCTAAGGATCATTTTGTCTGCCTCCAGAAGTTAGATCAGATGGCAAATTGGATTTGGTGCTAGGTCTTTCCCTTTAGGTTTTACCCCAACAATGTTTTCATTAGTTTCGCTCACTCTCGAAATCAAGCATTTTACAGCAGGTTGGAGCAGCCTGTATCTCAGCACAGGAATAAGGTAGGGAAGAATTCTAAGGATCATTTTGACTGCCTCCAGAAGTTAGATCAGATGGCAAATTGGATTTGGTGCTAGGTCTTTCCCTTTAGGTTTTACCCCAACAATGTTTTCATTAGTTTCGCTCACTCTCGAAATCAAGCATTTTACAGCAGGTTGGAGCAGCCTGTATCTCAGCACAGGAATAAGGTAGGGAAGAATTCTAAGGATCATTTTGACTGCCTCCAGAAGTTAGATCAGATGGCAAATTGGATTTGGTGCTAGGTCTTTCCCTTTAGGTTTTACCCCAACAACGTTTTCATTAGTTTCGCTCACTCTCGAAATCAAGCATTTTACAGCAGGTTGGAGCAGCCTGTATCTCAGCACAGGAATAAGGTAGGGAAGAATTCTAAGGATCATTTTGACTGCCTCCAGAAGTTAGATCAGATGGCAAATTGGATTTGGTGCTAGGTCTTTCCCTTTAGGTTTTACCCCAACAATGTTTTCATTAGTTTCGCTCACTCTCGAAATCAAGCATTTTACAGCAGGTTGGAGCAGCCTGTATCTCAGCACAGGAATAAGGTAGGGAAGAATTCTAAGGATCATTTTGACTGCCTCCAGAAGTTAGATCAGATGGCAAATTGGATTTGGTGCTAGGTCTTTCCCTTTAGGTTTTACCCCAACAATGTTTTCATTAGTTTCGCTCACTCTCGAAATCAAGCATTTTACAGCAGGTTGGAGCAGCCTGTATCTCAGCACAGGAATAAGGTAGGGAAGAATTCTAAGGATCATTTTGACTGCCTCCAGAAGTTAGATCAGATGGCAAATTGGATTTGGTGCTAGGTCTTTCCCTTTAGGTTTTACCCCAACAATGTTTTCATTAGTTTCGCTCACTCTCGAAATCAAGCATTTTACAGCAGGTTGGAGCAGCCTGTATCTCAGCACAGGAATAAGGTAGGGAAGAATTCTAAGGATCATTTTGACTGCCTCCAGAAGTTAGATCAGATGGCAAATTGGATTTGGTGCTAGGTCTTTCCCTTTAGGTTTTACCCCAACAATGTTTTCATTAGTTTCGCTCACTCTCGAAATCAAGCATTTTACAGCAGGTTGGAGCAGCCTGTATCTCAGCACAGGAATAAGGTAGGGAAGAATTCTAAGGATCATTTTGACTGCCTCCAGAAGTTAGATCAGATGGCAAATTGGATTTGGTGCTAGGTCTTTCCCTTTAGGTTTTACCCCAACAATGTTTTCATTAGTTTCGCTCACTCTCGAAATCAAGCATTTTACAGCAGGTTGGAGCAGCCTGTATCTCAGCACAGGAATAAGGTAGGGAAGAATTCTAAGGATCATTTTGACTGCCTCCAGAAGTTAGATCAGATGGCAAATTGGATTTGGTGCTAGGTCTTTCCCTTTAGGTTTTACCCCAACAATGTTTTCATTAGTTTCGCTCACTCTCGAAATCAAGCATTTTACAGCAGGTTGGAGCAGCCTGTATCTCAGCACAGGAATAAGGTAGGGAAGAATTCTAAGGATCATTTTGACTGCCTCCAGAAGTTAGATCAGATGGCAAATTGGATTTGGTGCTAGGTCTTTCCCTTTAGGTTTTACCCCAACAATGTTTTCATTAGTTTCGCTCACTCTCGAAATCAAGCATTTTACAGCAGGTTGGAGCAGCCTGTATCTCAGCACAGGAATAAGGTAGGGAAGAATTCAAATACTCATTTTGACTGCCTCCAGAAGTTAGATCAGATGGCAAATTGGATTTGGTGCTAGGTCTTTCCCTTTAGGTTTTACCCCAACAATATTTTCATTAGTTTCGCTCACTCTCGAAATCAAGCATTTTACAGCAGGTTGGAGCAGCCTGTATCTCAGCACAGGAATAAGGTAGGGAAGAATTCTAAGGATCATTTTGACTGCCTCCAGAAGTTAGATCAGATGGCAAATTGGATTTGGTGCTAGGTCTTTCCCTTTAGGTTTTACCCCAACAATGTTTTCATTAGTTTCGCTCACTCTCGAAATCAAGCATTTTACAGCAGGTTGGAGCAGCCTGTATCTCAGCACAGGAATAAGGTAGGGAAGAATTCTAAGGATCATTTTGACTGCCTCCAGAAGTTAGATCAGATGGCAAATTGGATTTGGTGCTAGGTCTTTCCCTTTAGGTTTTACCCCAACAATGTTTTCATTAGTTTCGCTCACTCTCGAAATCAAGCATTTTACAGCAGGTTGGAGCAGCCTGTATCTCAGCACAGGAATAAGGTAGGGAAGAATTCTAAGGATCATTTTGACTGCCTCCAGAAGTTAGATCAGATGGCAAATTGGATTTGGTGCTAGGTCTTTCCCTTTAGGTTTTACCCCAACAATGTTTTCATTAGTTTCGCTCACTCTCGAAATCAAGCATTTTACAGCAGGTTGGAGCAGCCTGTATCTCAGCACAGGAATAAGGTAGGGAAGAATTCTAAGGATCATTTTGACTGCCTCCAGAAGTTAGATCAGATGGCAAATTGGATTTGGTGCTAGGTCTTTCCCTTTAGGTTTTACCCCAACAATGTTTTCATTAGTTTCGCTCACTCTCGAAATCAAGCATTTTACAGCAGGTTGGAGCAGCCTGTATCTCAGCACAGGAATAAGGTAGGGAAGAATTCTAAGGATCATTTTGACTGCCTCCAAAAGTTAGATCAGATGGCAAATTGGATTTGGTGCTAGGTCTTTCCCTTTAGGTTTTACCCCAACAATGTTTTCATTAGTTTCGCTCACTCTCGAAATCAAGCATTTTACAGCAGGTTGGAGCAGCCTGTATCTCAGCACAGGAATAAGGTAGGGAAGAATTCAAATACTCATTTTGACTGCCTCCAGAAGTTAGATCAGATGGCAAATTGGATTTGGTGCTAAGTCTTTCCCTTTAGGTTTTACCCCAACAATATTTTCATTAGTTTCGCTCACTCTCGAAATCAAGCATTTTACAGCAGGTTGGAGCAGCCTGTATCTCAGCACAGGAATAAGGTAGGGAAGAATTCTAAGGATCATTTTGACTGCCTCCAGAAGTTAGATCAGATGGCAAATTGGATTTGGTGCTAGGTCTTTCCCTTTAGGTTTTACCCCAACAATGTTTTCATTAGTTTCGCTCACTCTCGAAATCAAGCATTTTACAGCAGGTTGGAGCAGCCTGTATCTCAGCACAGGAATAAGGTAGGGAAGAATTCTAAGGATCATTTTGACTGCCTCCAGAAGTTAGATCAGATGGCAAATTGGATTTGGTGCTAGGTCTTTCCCTTTAGGTTTTACCCCAACAATGTTTTCATTAGTTTCGCTCACTCTCGAAATCAAGCATTTTACAGCAGGTTGGAGCAGCCTGTATCTCAGCACAGGAATAAGGTAGGGAAGAATTCTAAGGATCATTTTGACTGCCTCCAGAAGTTAGATCAGATGGCAAATTGGATTTGGTGCTAGGTCTTTCCCTTTAGGTTTTACCCCAACAATGTTTTCATTAGTTTCGCTCACTCTCGAAATCAAGCATTTTACAGCAGGTTGGAGCAGCCTGTATCTCAGCACAGGAATAAGGTAGGGAAGAATTCTAAGGATCATTTTGACTGCCTCCAGAAGTTAGATCAGATGGCAAATTGGATTTGGTGCTAGGTCTTTCCCTTTAGGTTTTACCCCAACAATGTTTTCATTAGTTTCGCTCACTCTCGAAATCAAGCATTTTACAGCAGGTTGGAGCAGCCTGTATCTCAGCACAGGAATAAGGTAGGGAAGAATTCTAAGGATCATTTTGACTGCCTCCAGAAGTTAGATCAGATGGCAAATTGGATTTGGTGCTAGGTCTTTCCCTTTAGGTTTTACCCCAACAATGTTTTCATTAGTTTCGCTCACTCTCGAAATCAAGCATTTTACAGCAGGTTGGAGCAGCCTGTATCTCAGCACAGGAATAAGGTAGGGAAGAATTCTAAGGATCATTTTGACTGCCTCCAGAAGTTAGATCAGATGGCAAATTGGATTTGGTGCTAGGTCTTTCCCTTTAGGTTTTACCCCAACAATGTTTTCATTAGTTTCGCTCACTCTCGAAATCAAGCATTTTACAGCAGGTTGGAGCAGCCTGTATCTCAGCACAGGAATAAGGTAGGGAAGAATTCTAAGGATCATTTTGACTGCCTCCAAAAGTTAGATCAGATGGCAAATTGGATTTGGTGCTAGGTCTTTCCCTTTAGGTTTTACCCCAACAATGTTTTCATTAGTTTCGCTCACTCTCGAAATCAAGCATTTTACAGCAGGTTGGAGCAGCCTGTATCTCAGCACAGGAATAAGGTAGGGAAGAATTCAAATACTCATTTTGACTGCCTCCAGAAGTTAGATCAGATGGCAAATTGGATTTGGTGCTAAGTCTTTCCCTTTAGGTTTTACCCCAACAATATTTTCATTAGTTTCGCTCACTCTCGAAATCAAGCATTTTACAGCAGGTTGGAGCAGCCTGTATCTCAGCACAGGAATAAGGTAGGGAAGAATTCTAAGGATCATTTTGACTGCCTCCAGAAGTTAGATCAGATGGCAAATTGGATTTGGTGCTAGGTCTTTCCCTTTAGGTTTTACCCCAACAATGTTTTCATTAGTTTCGCTCACTCTCGAAATCAAGCATTTTACAGCAGGTTGGAGCAGCCTGTATCTCAGCACAGGAATAAGGTAGGGAAGAATTCTAAGGATCATTTTGACTGCCTCCAGAAGTTAGATCAGATGGCAAATTGGATTTGGTGCTAGGTCTTTCCCTTTAGGTTTTACCCCAACAATGTTTTCATTAGTTTCGCTCACTCTCGAAATCAAGCATTTTACAGCAGGTTGGAGCAGCCTGTATCTCAGCACAGGAATAAGGTAGGGAAGAATTCTAAGGATCATTTTGACTGCCTCCAGAAGTTAGATCAGATGGCAAATTGGATTTGGTGCTAGGTCTTTCCCTTTAGGTTTTACCCCAACAATGTTTTCATTAGTTTCGCTCACTCTCGAAATCAAGCATTTTACAGCAGGTTGGAGCAGCCTGTATCTCAGCACAGGAATAAGGTAGGGAAGAATTCTAAGGATCATTTTGACTGCCTCCAGAAGTTAGATCAGATGGCAAATTGGATTTGGTGCTAGGTCTTTCCCTTTAGGTTTTACCCCAACAATGTTTTCATTAGTTTCGCTCACTCTCGAAATCAAGCATTTTACAGCAGGTTGGAGCAGCCTGTATCTCAGCACAGGAATAAGGTAGGGAAGAATTCTAAGGATCATTTTGACTGCCTCCAGAAGTTAGATCAGATGGCAAATTGGATTTGGTGCTAGGTCTTTCCCTTTAGGTTTTACCCCAACAATGTTTTCATTAGTTTCGCTCACTCTCGAAATCAAGCATTTTACAGCAGGTTGGAGCAGCCTGTATCTCAGCACAGGAATAAGGTAGGGAAGAATTCAAATACTCATTTTGACTGCCTCCAGAAGTTAGATCAGATGGCAAATTGGATTTGGTGCTAGGTCTTTCCCTTTAGGTTTCACCCCAACAATGTTTTCATTAGTTTCGCTCACTCTCAAAATCAAGCATTTTACAGCAGGTTGGAGCAGCCTGTATCTCAGCACAGGAATAAGGTAGGGAAGAATTCTAAGGATCATTTTGACTGCCTCCAGAAGTTAGATCAGATGGCAAATTGGATTTGGTGCTAGGTCTTTCCCTTTAGCTTTTACCCCAACAATGTTTTCATTAGTTTCGCTCACTCTCGAAATCAAGCATTTTACAGCAGGTTGGAGCAGCCTGTATCTCAGCACAGGAATAAGGTAGGGAAGAATTCTAAGGATCATTTTGACTGCCTCCAGAAGTTAGATCAGATGGCAAATTGGATTTGGTGCTAGGTCTTTCCCTTTAGGTTTTACCCCAACAATGTTTTCATTAGTTTCGCTCACTCTCGAAATCAAGCATTTTACAGCAGGTTGGAGCAGCCTGTATCTCAGCACAGGAATAAGGTAGGGAAGAATTCTAAGGATCATTTTGACTGCCTCCAGAAGTTAGATCAGATGGCAAATTGGATTTGGTGCTAGGTCTTTCCCTTTAGGTTTTACCCCAACAATGTTTTCATTAGTTTCGCTCACTCTCGAAATCAAGCATTTTACAGCAGGTTGGAGCAGCCTGTATCTCAGCACAGGAATAAGGTAGGGAAGAATTCTAAGGATCATTTTGACTGCCTCCAGAAGTTAGATCAGATGGCAAATTGGATTTGGTGCTAGGTCTTTCCCTTTAGGTTTTACCCCAACAATGTTTTCATTAGTTTCGCTCACTCTCGAAATCAAGCATTTTACAGCAGGTTGGAGCAGCCTGTATCTCAGCACAGGAATAAGGTAGGGAAGAATTCTAAGGATCATTTTGACTGCCTCCAGAAGTTAGATCAGATGGCAAATTGGATTTGGTGCTAGGTCTTTCCCTTTAGGTTTTACCCCAACAATGTTTTCATTAGTTTCGCTCACTCTCGAAATCAAGCATTTTACAGCAGGTTGGAGCAGCCTGTATCTCAGCACAGGAATAAGGTAGGGAAGAATTCTAAGGATCATTTTGACTGCCTCCAGAAGTTAGATCAGATGGCAAATTGGATTTGGTGCTAGGTCTTTCCCTTTAGGTTTTACCCCAACAATGTTTTCATTAGTTTCGCTCACTCTCGAAATCAAGCATTTTACAGCAGGTTGGAGCAGCCTGTATCTCAGCACAGGAATAAGGTAGGGAAGAATTCAAATACTCATTTTGACTGCCTCCAGAAGTTAGATCAGATGGCAAATTGGATTTGGTGCTAGGTCTTTCCCTTTAGGTTTCACCCCAACAATGTTTTCATTAGTTTCGCTCACTCTCAAAATCAAGCATTTTACAGCAGGTTGGAGCAGCCTGTATCTCAGCACAGGAATAAGGTAGGGAAGAATTCTAAGGATCATTTTGACTGCCTCCAGAAGTTAGATCAGATGGCAAATTGGATTTGGTGCTAGGTCTTTCCCTTTAGCTTTTACCCCAACAATGTTTTCATTAGTTTCGCTCACTCTCGAAATCAAGCATTTTACAGCAGGTTGGAGCAGCCTGTATCTCAGCACAGGAATAAGGTAGGGAAGAATTCTAAGGATCATTTTGACTGCCTCCAGAAGTTAGATCAGATGGCAAATTGGATTTGGTGCTAGGTCTTTCCCTTTAGGTTTTACCCCAACAATGTTTTCATTAGTTTCGCTCACTCTCGAAATCAAGCATTTTACAGAAGGTTGGAGCAGCCTGTATCTCAGCACAGGAATAAGGTAGGGAAGAATTCAAATACTCATTTTGACTGCCTCCAGAAGTTAGATCAGATGGCAAATTGGATTTGGTGCTAGGTCTTTCCCTTTAGGTTTTACCCCAACAATGTTTTCATTAGTTTCGCTCACTCTCGAAATCAAGCATTTTACAGCAGGTTGGAGCAGCCTGTATCTCAGCACAGGAATAAGGTAGGGAAGAATTCAAATACTCATTTTGACTGCCTCCAGAAGTTAGATCAGATGGCAAATTGGATTTGGTGCTAGGTCTTTCCCTTTAGGTTTTACCCCAACAATGTTTTCATTAGTTCGCTCACTCTCGAAATCAAGCATTTTACAGCAGGTTGGAGCAGCCTGTATCTCAGCACAGGAATAAGGTAGGGAAGAATTCTAAGGATCATTTTGACTGCCTCCAGAAGTTAGATCAGATGGCAAATTGGATTTGGTGCTAGGTCTTTCCCTTTAGGTTTTACCCCAACAATGTTTTCATTAGTTTCGCTCACTCTCGAAATCAAGCATTTTACAGCAGGTTGGAGCAGCCTGTATCTCAGCACAGGAATAAGGTAGGGAAGAATTCTAAGGATCATTTTGACTGCCTCCAGAAGTTAGATCAGATGGCAAATTGGATTTGGTGCTAGGTCTTTCCCTTTAGGTTTTACCCCAACAATGTTTTCATTAGTTTCGCTCACTCTCGAAATCAAGCATTTTACAGCAGGTTGGAGCAGCCTGTATCTCAGCACAGGAATAAGGTAGGGAAGAATTCTAAGGATCATTTTGACTGCCTCCAGAAGTTAGATCAGATGGCAAATTGGATTTGGTGCTAGGTCTTTCCCTTTAGGTTTTACCCCAACAATGTTTTCATTAGTTTCGCTCACTCTCGAAATCAAGCATTTTACAGCAGGTTGGAGCAGCCTGTATCTCAGCACAGGAATAAGGTAGGGAAGAATTCTAAGGATCATTTTGACTGCCTCCAGAAGTTAGATCAGATGGCAAATTGGATTTGGTGCTAGGTCTTTCCCTTTAGGTTTTACCCCAACAATGTTTTCATTAGTTTCGCTCACTCTCGAAATCAAGCATTTTACAGCAGGTTGGAGCAGCCTGTATCTCAGCACAGGAATAAGGTAGGGAAGAATTCTAAGGATCATTTTGACTGCCTCCAGAAGTTAGATCAGATGGCAAATTGGATTTGGTGCTAGGTCTTTCCCTTTAGGTTTTACCCCAACAATGTTTTCATTAGTTTCGCTCACTCTCGAAATCAAGCATTTTACAGCAGGTTGGAGCAGCCTGTATCTCAGCACAGGAATAAGGTAGGGAAGAATTCTAAGGATCATTTTGACTGCCTCCAGAAGTTAGATCAGATGGCAAATTGGATTTGGTGCTAGGTCTTTCCCTTTAGGTTTTACCCCAACAATGTTTTCATTAGTTTCGCTCACTCTCGAAATCAAGCATTTTACAGCAGGTTGGAGCAGCCTGTATCTCAGCACAGGAATAAGGTAGGGAAGAATTCAAATACTCATTTTGACTGCCTCCAGAAGTTAGATCAGATGGCAAATTGGATTTGGTGCTAGGTCTTTCCCTTTAGGTTTTACCCCAACAATGTTTTCATTAGTTTCGCTCACTCTCGAAATCAAGCATTTTACAGCAGGTTGGAGCAGCCTGTATCTCAGCACAGGAATAAGGTAGGGAAGAATTCAAATACTCATTTTGACTGCCTCCAGAAGTTAGATCAGATGGCAAATTGGATTTGGTGCTAGGTCTTTCCCTTTAGGTTTTTCCCCAACAATGTTTTCATTAGTTTCGCTCACTCTCGAAATCAAGCATTTTACAGCAGGTTGGAGCAGCCTGTATCTCAGCACAGGAATAAGGTAGGGAAGAATTCTAAGGATCATTTTGACTGCCTCCAGAAGTTAGATCAGATGGCAAATTGGATTTGGTGCTAGGTCTTTCCCTTTAGGTTTTACCCCAACAATGTTTTCATTAGTTTCGCTCACTCTCGAAATCAAGCATTTTACAGCAGGTTGGAGCAGCCTGTATCTCAGCACAGGAATAAGGTAGGGAAGAATTCTAAGGATCATTTTGACTGCCTCCAGAAGTTAGATCAGATGGCAAATTGGATTTGGTGCTAGGTCTTTCCCTTTAGGTTTTACCCCAGCAATGTTTTCATTAGTTTCGCTCACTCTCGAAATCAAGCATTTTACAGCAGGTTGGAGCAGCCTGTATCTCAGCACAGGAATAAGGTAGGGAAGAATTCTAAGGATCATTTTGACTGCCTCCAGAAGTTAGATCAGATGGCAAATTGGATTTGGTGCTAGGTCTTTCCCTTTAGGTTTTACCCCAACAATGTTTTCATTAGTTTCGCTCACTCTCGAAATCAAGCATTTTACAGCAGGTTGGAGCAGCCTGTATCTCAGCACAGGAATAAGGTAGGGAAGAATTCTAAGGATCATTTTGACTGCCTCCAGAAGTTAGATCAGATGGCAAATTGGATTTGGTGCTAGGTCTTTCCCTTTAGGTTTTACCCCAACAATGTTTTCATTAGTTTCGCTCACTCTCGAAATCAAGCATTTTACAGCAGGTTGGAGCAGCCTGTATCTCAGCACAGGAATAAGGTAGGGAAGAATTCAAATACTCATTTTGACTGCCTCCAGAAGTTAGATCAGATGGCAAATTGGATTTGGTGCTAGGTCTTTCCCTTTAGGTTTTACCCCAACAATATTTTCATTAGTTTCGCTCACTCTCGAAATCAAGCATTTTACAGCAGGTTGGAGCAGCCTGTATCTCAGCACAGGAATAAGGTAGGGAAGAATTCTAAGGATCATTTTGACTGCCTCCAGAAGTTAGATCAGATGGCAAATTGGATTTGGTGCTAGGTCTTTCCCTTTAGGTTTTACCCCAACAACGTTTTCATTAGTTTCGCTCACTCTCGAAATCAAGCATTTTACAGCAGGTTGGAGCAGCCTGTATCTCAGCACAGGAATAAGGTAGGGAAGAATTCTAAGGATCATTTTGACTGCCTCCAGAAGTTAGATCAGATGGCAAATTGGATTTGGTGCTAGGTCTTTCCCTTTAGGTTTTACCCCAACAATGTTTTCATTAGTTTCGCTCACTCTCGAAATCAAGCATTTTACAGCAGGTTGGAGCAGCCTGTATCTCAGCACAGGAATAAGGTAGGGAAGAATTCTAAGGATCATTTTGACTGCCTCCAGAAGTTAGATCAGATGGCAAATTGGATTTGGTGCTAGGTCTTTCCCTTTAGGTTTTACCCCAACAATGTTTTCATTAGTTTCGCTCACTCTCGAAATCAAGCATTTTACAGCAGGTTGGAGCAGCCTGTATCTCAGCACAGGAATAAGGTAGGGAAGAATTCTAAGGATCATTTTGACTGCCTCCAGAAGTTAGATCAGATGGCAAATTGGATTTGGTGCTAGGTCTTTCCCTTTAGGTTTTACCCCAACAATGTTTTCATTAGTTTCGCTCACTCTCGAAATCAAGCATTTTACAGCAGGTTGGAGCAGCCTGTATCTCAGCACAGGAATAAGGTAGGGAAGAATTCAAATACTCATTTTGACTGCCTCCAGAAGTTAGATCAGATGGCAAATTGGATTTGGTGCTAGGTCTTTCCCTTTAGGTTTTACCCCAACAATGTTTTCATTAGTTTCGCTCACTCTCGAAATCAAGCATTTTACAGCAGGTTGGAGCAGCCTGTATCTCAGCACAGGAATAAGGTAGGGAAGAATTCAAATACTCATTTTGACTGCCTCCAGAAGTTAGATCAGATGGCAAATTGGATTTGGTGCTAGGTCTTTCCCTTTAGGTTTTTCCCCAACAATGTTTTCATTAGTTTCGCTCACTCTCGAAATCAAGCATTTTACAGCAGGTTGGAGCAGCCTGTATCTCAGCACAGGAATAAGGTAGGGAAGAATTCTAAGGATCATTTTGACTGCCTCCAGAAGTTAGATCAGATGGCAAATTGGATTTGGTGCTAGGTCTTTCCCTTTAGGTTTTACCCCAACAATGTTTTCATTAGTTTCGCTCACTCTCGAAATCAAGCATTTTACAGCAGGTTGGAGCAGCCTGTATCTCAGCACAGGAATAAGGTAGGGAAGAATTCTAAGGATCATTTTGACTGCCTCCAGAAGTTAGATCAGATGGCAAATTGGATTTGGTGCTAGGTCTTTCCCTTTAGGTTTTACCCCAGCAATGTTTTCATTAGTTTCGCTCACTCTCGAAATCAAGCATTTTACAGCAGGTTGGAGCAGCCTGTATCTCAGCACAGGAATAAGGTAGGGAAGAATTCTAAGGATCATTTTGACTGCCTCCAGAAGTTAGATCAGATGGCAAATTGGATTTGGTGCTAGGTCTTTCCCTTTAGGTTTTACCCCAACAATGTTTTCATTAGTTTCGCTCACTCTCGAAATCAAGCATTTTACAGCAGGTTGGAGCAGCCTGTATCTCAGCACAGGAATAAGGTAGGGAAGAATTCTAAGGATCATTTTGACTGCCTCCAGAAGTTAGATCAGATGGCAAATTGGATTTGGTGCTAGGTCTTTCCCTTTAGGTTTTACCCCAACAATGTTTTCATTAGTTTCGCTCACTCTCGAAATCAAGCATTTTACAGCAGGTTGGAGCAGCCTGTATCTCAGCACAGGAATAAGGTAGGGAAGAATTCAAATACTCATTTTGACTGCCTCCAGAAGTTAGATCAGATGGCAAATTGGATTTGGTGCTAGGTCTTTCCCTTTAGGTTTTACCCCAACAATATTTTCATTAGTTTCGCTCACTCTCGAAATCAAGCATTTTACAGCAGGTTGGAGCAGCCTGTATCTCAGCACAGGAATAAGGTAGGGAAGAATTCTAAGGATCATTTTGACTGCCTCCAGAAGTTAGATCAGATGGCAAATTGGATTTGGTGCTAGGTCTTTCCCTTTAGGTTTTACCCCAACAACGTTTTCATTAGTTTCGCTCACTCTCGAAATCAAGCATTTTACAGCAGGTTGGAGCAGCCTGTATCTCAGCACAGGAATAAGGTAGGGAAGAGTTCTAAGGATCATTTTGACTGCCTCCAGAAGTTAGATCAGATGGCAAATTGGATTTGGTGCTAGGTCTTTCCCTTTAGGTTTTACCCCAACAATGTTTTCATTAGTTTCGCTCACTCTCGAAATCAAGCATTTTACAGCAGGTTGGAGCAGCCTGTATCTCAGCACAGGAATAAGGTAGGGAAGAATTCAAATACTCATTTTGACTGCCTCCAGAAGTTAGATCAGATGGCAAATTGGATTTGGTGCTAGGTCTTTCCCTTTAGGTTTTACCCCAACAATGTTTTCATTAGTTTCGCTCACTCTCGAAATCAAGCATTTTACAGCAGGTTGGAGCAGCCTGTATCTCAGCACAGGAATAAGGTAGGGAAGAATTCAAATACTCATTTTGACTGCCTCCAGAAGTTAGATCAGATGGCAAATTGGATTTGGTGCTAGGTCTTTCCCTTTAGGTTTTTCCCCAACAATGTTTTCATTAGTTTCGCTCACTCTCGAAATCAAGCATTTTACAGCAGGTTGGAGCAGCCTGTATCTCAGCACAGGAATAAGGTAGGGAAGAATTCTAAGGATCATTTTGACTGCCTCCAGAAGTTAGATCAGATGGCAAATTGGATTTGGTGCTAGGTCTTTCCCTTTAGGTTTTACCCCAACAATGTTTTCATTAGTTTCGCTCACTCTCGAAATCAAGCATTTTACAGCAGGTTGGAGCAGCCTGTATCTCAGCACAGGAATAAGGTAGGGAAGAATTCTAAGGATCATTTTGACTGCCTCCAGAAGTTAGATCAGATGGCAAATTGGATTTGGTGCTAGGTCTTTCCCTTTAGGTTTTACCCCAGCAATGTTTTCATTAGTTTCGCTCACTCTCGAAATCAAGCATTTTACAGCAGGTTGGAGCAGCCTGTATCTCAGCACAGGAATAAGGTAGGGAAGAATTCTAAGGATCATTTTGACTGCCTCCAGAAGTTAGATCAGATGGCAAATTGGATTTGGTGCTAGGTCTTTCCCTTTAGGTTTTACCCCAACAATGTTTTCATTAGTTTCGCTCACTCTCGAAATCAAGCATTTTACAGCAGGTTGGAGCAGCCTGTATCTCAGCACAGGAATAAGGTAGGGAAGAATTCTAAGGATCATTTTGACTGCCTCCAGAAGTTAGATCAGATGGCAAATTGGATTTGGTGCTAGTTCTTTCCCTTTAGGTTTTACCCCAACAATGTTTTCATTAGTTTCGCTCACTCTCGAAATCAAGCATTTTACAGCAGGTTGGAGCAGCCTGTATCTCAGCACAGGAATAAGGTAGGGAAGAATTCAAATACTCATTTTGACTGCCTCCAGAAGTTAGATCAGATGGCAAATTGGATTTGGTGCTAGGTCTTTCCCTTTAGGTTTTACCCCAACAATGTTTTCATTAGTTTCGCTCACTCTCGAAATCAAGCATTTTACAGCAGGTTGGAGCAGCCTGTATCTCAGCACAGGAATAAGGTAGGGAAGAATTCTAAGGATCATTTTGACTGCCTCCAGAAGTTAGATCAGATGGCAAATTGGATTTGGTGCTAGGTCTTTCCCTTTAGGTTTTACCCCAACAACGTTTTCATTAGTTTCGCTCACTCTCGAAATCAAGCATTTTACAGCAGGTTGGAGCAGCCTGTATCTCAGCACAGGAATAAGGTAGGGAAGAATTCTAAGGATCATTTTGACTGCCTCCAGAAGTTAGATCAGATGGCAAATTGGATTTGGTGCTAGGTCTTTCCCTTTAGGTTTTACCCCAACAATGTTTTCATTAGTTTCGCTCACTCTCGAAATCAAGCATTTTACAGCAGGTTGGAGCAGCCTGTATCTCAGCACAGGAATAAGGTAGGGAAGAAATCAAATACTCATTTTGACTGCCTCCAGAAGTTAGATCAGATGGCAAATTGGATTTGGTGCTAGGTCTTTCCCTTTAGGTTTTACCCCAACAATGTTTTCATTAGTTTCGCTCACTCTCGAAATCAAGCATTTTACAGCAGGTTGGAGCAGCCTGTATCTCAGCACAGGAATAAGGTAGGGAAGAATTCAAATACTCATTTTGACTGCCTCCAGAAGTTAGATCAGATGGCAAATTGGATTTGGTGCTAGGTCTTTCCCTTTAGGTTTTACCCCAACAATGTTTTCATTAGTTTCGCTCACTCTCGAAATCAAGCATTTTACAGCAGGTTGGAGCAGCCTGTATCTCAGCACAGGAATAAGGTAGGGAAGAATTCTAAGGATCATTTTGACTGCCTCCAGAAGTTAGATCAGATGGCAAATTGGATTTGGTGCTAGGTCTTTCCCTTTAGGTTTTACCCCAACAATGTTTTCATTAGTTTCGCTCACTCTTGAAATCAAGCATTTTACAGCAGGTTGGAGCAGCCTGTATCTCAGCACAGGAATAAGGTAGGGAAGAATTCTAAGGATCATTTTGACTGCCTCCAGAAGTTAGATCAGATGGCAAATTGGATTTGGTGCTAGGTCTTTCCCTTTAGGTTTTACCCCAACAATGTTTTCATTAGTTTTGCTCACTCTCGAAATCAAGCATTTTACAGCAGGTTGGAGCAGCCTGCATCTCAGCACAGGAATAAGGTAGGGAAGAATTCAAATACTCATTTTGACTGCCTCTAGAAGTTAGATCAGATGGCAAATTGGATTTGGTGCTAGGTCTTTCCCTTTAGGTTTTACCCCAACAATGTTTTCATTAGTTTCGCTCACTCTCGAAATCAAGCATTTTACAGCAGGTTGGAGCAGCCTGTATCTCAGCACAGGAATAAGGTAGGGAAGAATTCAAATACTCCTTTTGACTGCCTCCAGAAGTTAGATCAGATGGCAAATTGGATTTGGTGCTAGGTCTTTCCCTTTAGGTTTTACCCCAACAATGTTTTCATTAGTTTCGCTCACTCTCGAAATCAAGCATTTTACAGCAGGTTGGAGCAGCCTGTATCTCAGCACAGGAATAAGGTAGGGAAGAATTCTAAGGATCATTTTGACTGCCTCCAGAAGTTAGATCAGATGGCAAATTGGATTTGGTGCTAGGTCTTTCCCTTTAGGTTTTACCCCAACAATGTTTTCATTAGTTTCGCTCACTCTCGAAATCAAGCATTTTACAGCAGGTTGGAGCAGCCTGTATCTCAGCACAGGAATAAGGTAGGGAAGAATTCTAAGGATCATTTTGACTGCCTCCAGAAGTTAGATCAGATGGCAAATTGGATTTGGTGCTAGGTCTTTCCCTTTAGGTTTTACCCCAACAATGTTTTCATTAGTTTCGCTCACTCTCGAAATCAAGCATTTTACAGCAGGTTGGAGCAGCCTGTATCTCAGCACAGGAATAAGGTAGGGAAGAATTCTAAGGATCATTTTGACTGCCTCCAGAAGTTAGATCAGATGGCAAATTGGATTTGGTGCTAGGTCTTTCCCTTTAGGTTTTACCCCAACAATGTTTTCATTAGTTTCGCTCACTCTCGAAATCAAGCATTTTACAGCAGGTTGGAGCAGCCTGTATCTCAGCACAGGAATAAGGTAGGGAAGAATTCAAATACTCATTTTGACTGCCTCCAGAAGTTAGATCAGATGGCAAATTGGATTTGGTGCTAGGTCTTTCCCTTTAGGTTTTACCCCAACAATGTTTTCATTAGTTTCGCTCACTCTCGAAATCAAGCATTTTACAGCAGGTTGGAGCAGCCTGTATCTCAGCACAGGAATAAGGTAGGGAAGAATTCAAATACTCATTTTGACTGCCTCCAGAAGTTAGATCAGATGGCAAATTGGATTTGGTGCTAGGTCTTTCCCTTTAGGTTTTACCCCAACAATGTTTTCATTAGTTTCGCTCACTCTCGAAATCAAGCATTTTACAGCAGGTTGGAGCAGCCTGTATCTCAGCACAGGAATAAGGTAGGGAAGAATTCTAAGGATCATTTTGACTGCCTCCAGAAGTTAGATCAGATGGCAAATTGGATTTGGTGCTAGGTCTTTCCCTTTAGGTTTTACCCCAACAATGTTTTCATTAGTTTCGCTCACTCTCGAAATCAAGCATTTTACAGCAGGTTGGAGCAGCCTGTATCTCAGCACAGGAATAAGGTAGGGAAGAATTCTAAGGATCATTTTGACTGCCTCCAGAAGTTAGATCAGATGGCAAATTGGATTTGGTGCTAGGTCTTTCCCTTTAGGTTTTACCCCAACAATGTTTTCATTAGTTTCGCTCACTCTCGAAATCAAGCATTTTACAGCAGGTTGGAGCAGCCTGTATCTCAGCACAGGAATAAGGTAGGGAAGAATTCTAAGGATCATTTTGACTGCCTCCAGAAGTTAGATCAGATGGCAAATTGGATTTGGTGCTAGGTCTTTCCCTTTAGGTTTTACCCCAACAATGTTTTCATTAGTTTCGCTCACTCTGGAAATCAAGCATTTTACAGCAGGTTGGAGCAGCCTGTATCTCAGCACAGGAATAAGGTAGGGAAGAATTCAAATACTCATTTTGACTGCCTCCAGAAGTTAGATCAGATGGCAAATTGGATTTGGTGCTAGGTCTTTCCCTTTAGGTTTTACCCCAACAATGTTTTCATTAGTTTCGCTCACTCTCGAAATCAAGCATTTTACAGCAGGTTGGAGCAGCCTGTATCTCAGCACAGGAATAAGGTAGGGAAGAATTCTAAGGATCATTTTGACTGCCTCCAGAAGTTAGATCAGATGGCAAATTGGATTTGGTGCTAGGTCTTTCCCTTTAGGTTTTACCCCAACAATGTTTTCATTAGTTTCGCTCACTCTCGAAATCAAGCATTTTACAGCAGGTTGGAGCAGCCTGTATCTCAGCACAGGAATAAGGTAGGGAAGAATTCTAAGGATCATTTTGACTGCCTCCAGAAGTTAGATCAGATGGCAAATTGGATTTGGTGCTAGGTCTTTCCCTTTAGGTTTTACCCCAACAATGTTTTCATTAGTTTCGCTCACTCTCGAAATCAAGCATTTTACAGCAGGTTGGAGCAGCCTGTATCTCAGCACAGGAATAAGGTAGGGAAGAATTCTAAGGATCATTTTGACTGCCTCCAGAAGTTAGATCAGATGGCAAATTGGATTTGGTGCTAGGTCTTTCCCTTTAGGTTTTACCCCAACAATGTTTTCATTAGTTTCGCTCACTCTGGAAATCAAGCATTTTACAGCAGGTTGGAGCAGCCTGTATCTCAGCACAGGAATAAGGTAGGGAAGAATTCTAAGGATCATTTTGACTGCCTCCAGAAGTTAGATCAGATGGCAAATTGGATTTGGTGCTAGGTCTTTCCCTTTAGGTTTTACCCCAACAATGTTTTCATTAGTTTCGCTCACTCTCGAAATCAAGCATTTTACAGCAGGTTGGAGCAGCCTGTATCTCAGCACAGGAATAAGGTAGGGAAGAATTCTAAGGATCATTTTGACTGCCTCCAGAAGTTAGATCAGATGGCAAATTGGATTTGGTGCTAGGTCTTTCCCTTTAGGTTTTACCCCAACAATGTTTTCATTAGTTTCGCTCACTCTCGAAATCAAGCATTTTACAGCAGGTTGGAGCAGCCTGTATCTCAGCACAGGAATAAGGTAGGGAAGAATTCTAAGGATCATTTTGACTGCCTCCAGAAGTTAGATCAGATGGCAAATTGGATTTGGTGCTAGGTCTTTCCCTTTAGGTTTTACCCCAACAATGTTTTCATTAGTTTCGCTCACTCTCGAAATCAAGCATTTTACAGCAGGTTGGAGCAGCCTGTATCTCAGCACAGGAATAAGGTAGGGAAGAATTCTAAGGATCATTTTGACTGCCTCCAGAAGTTAGATCAGATGGCAAATTGGATTTGGTGCTAGGTCTTTCCCTTTAGGTTTTACCCCAACAATGTTTTCATTAGTTTCGCTCACTCTCGAAATCAAGCATTTTACAGCAGGTTGGAGCAGCCTGTATCTCAGCACAGGAATAAGGTAGGGAAGAATTCAAATACTCATTTTGACTGCCTCCAGAAGTTAGATCAGATGGCAAATTGGATTTGGTGCTAGGTCTTTCCCTTTAGGTTTTACCCCAACAATGTTTTCATTAGTTTCGCTCACTCTGGAAATCAAGCATTTTACAGCAGGTTGGAGCAGCCTGTATCTCAGCACAGGAATAAGGTAGGGAAGAATTCTAAGGATCATTTTGACTGCCTCCAGAAGTTAGATCAGATGGCAAATTGGATTTGGTGCTAGGTCTTTCCCTTTAGGTTTTACCCCAACAATGTTTTCATTAGTTTCGCTCACTCTCGAAATCAAGCATTTTACAGCAGGTTGGAGCAGCCTGTATCTCAGCACAGGAATAAGGTAGGGAAGAATTCTAAGGATCATTTTGACTGCCTCCAGAAGTTAGATCAGATGGCAAATTGGATTTGGTGCTAGGTCTTTCCCTTTAGGTTTTACCCCAACAATGTTTTCATTAGTTTCGCTCACTCTCGAAATCAAGCATTTTACAGCAGGTTGGAGCAGCCTGTATCTCAGCACAGGAATAAGGTAGGGAAGAATTCAAATACTCATTTTGACTGCCTCCAGAAGTTAGATCAGATGGCAAATTGGATTTGGTGCTAGGTCTTTCCCTTTAGGTTTTACCCCAACAATGTTTTCATTAGTTTCGCTCACTCTCGAAATCAAGCATTTTACAGCAGGTTGGAGCAGCCTGTATCTCAGCACAGGAATAAGGTAGGGAAGAATTCTAAGGATCATTTTGACTGCCTCCAGAAGTTAGATCAGATGGCAAATTGGATTTGGTGCTAGGTCTTTCCCTTTAGGTTTTACCCCAACAATGTTTTCATTAGTTTCGCTCACTCTCGAAATCAAGCATTTTACAGCAGGTTGGAGCAGCCTGTATCTCAGCACAGGAATAAGGTAGGGAAGAATTCAAATACTCATTTTGACTGCCTCCAGAAGTTAGATCAGATGGCAAATTGGATTTGGTGCTAGGTCTTTCCCTTTAGGTTTTACCCCAACAATGTTTTCATTAGTTTCGCTCACTCTCGAAATCAAGCATTTTACAGCAGGTTGGAGCAGCCTGTATCTCAGCACAGGAATAAGGTAGGGAAGAATTCTAAGGATCATTTTGACTGCCTCCAGAAGTTAGATCAGATGGCAAATTGGATTTGGTGCTAGGTCTTTCCCTTTAGGTTTTACCCCAACAATGTTTTCATTAGTTTCGCTCACTCTCGAAATCAAGCATTTTACAGCAGGTTGGAGCAGCCTGTATCTCAGCACAGGAATAAGGTAGGGAAGAATTCTAAGGATCATTTTGACTGCCTCCAGAAGTTAGATCAGATGGCAAATTGGATTTGGTGCTAGGTCTTTCCCTTTAGGTTTTACCCCAACAATGTTTTCATTAGTTTCGCTCACTCTCGAAATCAAGCATTTTACAGCAGGTTGGAGCAGCCTGTATCTCAGCACAGGAATAAGGTAGGGAAGAATTCTAAGGATCATTTTGACTGCCTCCAGAAGTTAGATCAGATGGCAAATTGGATTTGGTGCTAGGTCTTTCCCTTTAGGTTTTACCCCAACAATGTTTTCATTAGTTTCGCTCACTCTCGAAATCAAGCATTTTACAGCAGGTTGGAGCAGCCTGTATCTCAGCACAGGAATAAGGTAGGGAAGAATTCTAAGGATCATTTTGACTGCCTCCAGAAGTTAGATCAGATGGCAAATTGGATTTGGTGCTAGGTCTTTCCCTTTAGGTTTTACCCCAACGATGTTTTCATTAGTTTCGCTCACTCTCGAAATCAAGCATTTTACAGCAGGTTGGAGCTGCCTGTATCTCAGCACAGGAATAAGGTAGGGAAGAGTTCTAAGGATCATTTTGTCTGCCTCCAGAAGTTAGATCAGATGGCAAATTGGATTTGGTGCTAGGTCTTTCCCTTTAGGTTTTACCCCAACAATGTTTTCATTAGTTTCGCTCACTCTCGAAATCAAGCATTTTACAGCAGGTTGGAGCAGCCTGTATCTCAGCACAGGAATAAGGTAGGGAAGAATTCTAAGGATCATTTTGACTGCCTCCAGAAGTTAGATCAGATGGCAAATTGGATTTGGTGCTAGGTCTTTCCCTTTAGGTTTTACCCCAACAATGTTTTCATTAGTTTCGCTCACTCTCGAAATCAAGCATTTTACAGCAGGTTGGAGCAGCCTGTATCTCAGCACAGGAATAAGGTAGGGAAGAATTCTAAGGATCATTTTGACTGCCTCCAGAAGTTAGATCAGATGGCAAATTGGATTTGGTGCTAGGTCTTTCCCTTTAGGTTTTACCCCAACAATGTTTTCATTAGTTTCGCTCACTCTCGAAATCAAGCATTTTACAGCAGGTTGGAGCAGCCTGTATCTCAGCACAGGAATAAGGTAGGGAAGAATTCTAAGGATCATTTTGACTGCCTCCAGAAGTTAGATCAGATGGCAAATTGGATTTGGTGCTAGGTCTTTCCCTTTAGGTTTTACGCCAACAATGTTTTCATTAGTTTCGCTCACTCTCGAAATCAAGCATTTTACAGCAGGTTGGAGCAGCCTGTATCTCAGCACAGGAATAAGGTAGGGAAGAATTCTAAGGATCATTTTGACTGCCTCCAAAAGTTAGATCAGATGGCAAATTGGATTTGGTGCTAGGTCTTTCCCTTTAGGTTTTACGCCAACAATGTTTTCATTAGTTTCGCTCACTCTCGAAATCAAGCATTTTACAGCAGGTTGGAGCAGCCTGTATCTCAGCACAGGAATAAGGTAGGGAAGAATTCAAATACTCATTTTGACTGCCTCCAGAAGTTAGATCAGATGGCAAATTGGATTTGGTGCTAGGTCTTTCCCTTTAGGTTTTACCCCAACAATGTTTTCATTAGTTTCGCTCACTCTCGAAATCAAGCATTTTACAGCAGGTTGGAGCAGCCTGTATCTCAGCACAGGAATAAGGTAGGGAAGAATTCAAATACTCATTTTGACTGCCTCCAGAAGTTAGATCAGATGGCAAATTGGATTTGGTGCTAGGTCTTTCCCTTTAGGTTTTACCCCAACAATGTTTTCATTAGTTTCGCTCACTCTCGAAATCAAGCATTTTACAGCAGGTTGGAGCAGCCTGTATCTCAGCACAGGAATAAGGTAGGGAAGAATTCAAATACTCATTTTGACTGCCTCCAGAAGTTAGATCAGATGGCAAATTGGATTTGGTGCTAGGTCTTTCCCTTTAGGTTTTACCCCAACAATGTTTTCATTAGTTTCGCTCACTCTCGAAATCAAGCATTTTACAGCAGGTTGGAGCAGCCTGTATCTCAGCACAGGAATAAGGTAGGGAAGAATTCTAAGGATCATTTTGACTGCCTCCAGAAGTTAGATCAGATGGCAAATTGGATTTGGTGCTAGGTCTTTCCCTTTAGGTTTTACCCCAACAATGTTTTCATTAGTTTCGCTCACTCTCGAAATCAAGCATTTTACAGCAGGTTGGAGCAGCCTGTATCTCAGCACAGGAATAAGGTAGGGAAGAATTCTAAGGATCATTTTGACTGCCTCCAGAAGTTAGATCAGATGGCAAATTGGATTTGGTGCTAGGTCTTTCCCTTTAGGTTTTACCCCAACAATGTTTTCATTAGTTTCGCTCACTCTCGAAATCAAGCATTTTACAGCAGGTTGGAGCAGCCTGTATCTCAGCACAGGAATAAGGTAGGGAAGAATTCAAATACTCATTTTGACTGCCTCCAGAAGTTAGATCAGATGGCAAATTGGATTTGGTGCTAGGTCTTTCCCTTTAGGTTTTACCCCAACAATGTTTTCATTAGTTTCGCTCACTCTCGAAATCAAGCATTTTACAGCAGGTTGGAGCAGCCTGTATCTCAGCACAGGAATAAGGTAGGGAAGAATTCTAAGGATCATTTTGACTGCCTCCAGAAGTTAGATCAGATGGCAAATTGGATTTGGTGCTAGGTCTTTCCCTTTAGGTTTTACCCCAACAATGTTTTCATTAGTTTCGCTCACTCTCGAAATCAAGCATTTTACAGCAGGTTGGAGCAGCCTGTATCTCAGCACAGGAATAAGGTAGGGAAGAATTCTAAGGATCATTTTGACTGCCTCCAGAAGTTAGATCAGATGGCAAATTGGATTTGGTGCTAGGTCTTTCCCTTTAGGTTTTACCCCAACAATGTTTTCATTAGTTTCGCTCACTCTCGAAATCAAGCATTTTACAGCAGGTTGGAGCAGCCTGTATCTCAGCACAGGAATAAGGTAGGGAAGAATTCTAAGGATCATTTTGACTGCCTCCAGAAGTTAGATCAGATGGCAAATTGGATTTGGTGCTAGGTCTTTCCCTTTAGCTTTTACCCCAACGATGTTTTCATTAGTTTCGCTCACTCTCGAAATCAAGCATTTTACAGCAGGTTGGAGCAGCCTGTATCTCAGCACAGGAATAAGGTAGGGAAGAGTTCTAAGGAGCATTTTGACTGCCTCCAGAAGTTAGATCAGATGGCAAATTGGATTTGGTGCTAGGTCTTTCCCTTTAGGTTTTACCCCAACAATGTTTTCATTAGTTTCGCTCACTCTCGAAATCAAGCATTTTACAGCAGGTTGGAGCAGCCTGTATCTCAGCACAGGAATAAGGTAGGGAAGAATTCTAAGGATCATTTTGACTGCCTCCAGAAGTTAGATCAGATGGCAAATTGGATTTGGTGCTAGGTCTTTCCCTTTAGGTTTTACCCCAACAATGTTTTCATTAGTTTCGCTCACTCTCGAAATCAAGCATTTTACAGCAGGTTGGAGCAGCCTGTATCTCAGCACAGGAATAAGGTAGGGAAGAATTCTAAGGATCATTTTGACGGCCTCCAGAAGTTAGATCAGATGGCAAATTGGATTTGGTGCTAGGTCTTTCCCTTTAGGTTTTACCCCAACAATGTTTTCATTAGTTTCGCTCACTCTCGAAATCAAGCATTTTACAGCAGGTTGGAGCAGCCTGTATCTCAGCACAGGAATAAGGTAGGGAAGAATTCTAAGGATCATTTTGACTGCCTCCAGAAGTTAGATCAGATGGCAAATTGGATTTGGTGCTAGGTCTTTCCCTTTAGGTTTTACCCCAACAATGTTTTCATTAGTTTCGCTCACTCTCGAAATCAAGCATTTTACAGCAGGTTGGAGCAGCCTGTATCTCAGCACAGGAATAAGGTAGGGAAGAATTCTAAGGATCATTTTGACTGCCTCCAAAAGTTAGATCAGATGGCAAATTGGATTTGGTGCTAGGTCTTTCCCTTTAGGTTTTACGCCAACAATGTTTTCATTAGTTTCGCTCACTCTCGAAATCAAGCATTTTACAGCAGGTTGGAGCAGCCTGTATCTCAGCACAGGAATAAGGTAGGGAAGAATTCTAAGGATCATTTTGACTGCCTCCAGAAGTTAGATCAGATGGCAAATTGGATTTGGTGCTAGGTCTTTCCCTTTAGGTTTTACCCCAACAATGTTTTCATTAGTTTCGCTCACTCTCGAAATCAAGCATTTTACAGCAGGTTGGAGCAGCCTGTATCTCAGCACAGGAATAAGGTAGGGAAGAATTCTAAGGATCATTTTGACTGCCTCCAGAAGTTAGATCAGATGGCAAATTGGATTTGGTGCTAGGTCTTTCCCTTTAGGTTTTACCCCAACAATGTTTTCATTAGTTTCGCTCACTCTCGAAATCAAGCATTTTACAGCAGGTTGGAGCAGCCTGTATCTCAGCACAGGAATAAGGTAGGGAAGAATTCTAAGGATCATTTTGACTGCCTCCAGAAGTTAGATCAGATGGCAAATTGGATTTGGTGCTAGGTCTTTCCCTTTAGGTTTTACCCCAACAATGTTTTCATTAGTTTCGCTCACTCTCGAAATCAAGCATTTTACAGCAGGTTGGAGCAGCCTGTATCTCAGCACAGGAATAAGGTAGGGAAGAATTCTAAGGATCATTTTGACTGCCTCCAAAAGTTAGATCAGATGGCAAATTGGATTTGGTGCTAGGTCTTTCCCTTTAGGTTTTACGCCAACAATGTTTTCATTAGTTTCGCTCTCTCGAAATCAAGCATTTTACAGCAGGTTGGAGCAGCCTGTATCTCAGCACAGGAATAAGGTAGGGAAGAATTCTAAGGGATCATTTTGACTGCCTCCAGAAGTTAGATCAGATGGCAAATTGGATTTGGTGCTAGGTCTTTCCCTTTAGGTTTTACCCCAACAATGTTTTCATTAGTTTCGCTCACCTCTCGAAATCAAGCATTTTACAGCAGGTTGGAGCAGCCTGTATCTCAGCACAGGAATAAGGTAGGGAAGAATTCTAAGGATCATTTTGACTGCCTCCAGAAGTTAGATCAGATGGCAAATTGGATTTGGTGCTAGGTCTTTCCCTTTAGGTTTTACCCCAACAATGTTTTCATTAGTTTCGCTCACTCTCGAAATCAAGCATTTTACAGCAGGTTGGAGCAGCCTGTATCTCAGCACAGGAATAAGGTAGGGAAGAATTCAAATACTCATTTTGACTGCCTCCAGAAGTTAGATCAGATGGCAAATTGGATTTGGTGCTAGGTCTTTCCCTTTAGGTTTTACCCCAACAATGTTTTCATTAGTTTCGCTCACTCTCGAAATCAAGCATTTTACAGCAGGTTGGAGCAGCCTGTATCTCAGCACAGGAATAAGGTAGGGAAGAATTCTAAGGATCATTTTGACTGCCTCCAGAAGTTAGATCAGATGGCAAATTGGATTTGGTGCTAGGTCTTTCCCTTTAGGTTTTACCCCAACGATGTTTTCATTAGTTTCGCTCACTCTCGAAATCAAGCATTTTACAGCAGGTTGGAGCAGCCTGTATCTCAGCACAGGAATAAGGTAGGGAAGAATTCTAAGGATCATTTTGACTGCCTCCAGAAGTTAGATCAGATGGCAAATTGGATTTGGTGCTAGGTCTTTCCCTTTAGGTTTTACCCCAACAATGTTTTCATTAGTTTCGCTCACTCTCGAAATCAAGCATTTTACAGCAGGTTGGAGCTGCCTGTATCTCAGCACAGGAATAAGGTAGGGAAGAATTCTAAGGATCATTTTGACTGCCTCCAGAAGTTAGATCAGATGGCAAATTGGATTTGGTGCTAGGTCTTTCCCTTTAGGTTTTACCCCAACAATGTTTTCATTAGTTTCGCTCACTCTCGAAATCAAGCATTTTACAGCAGGTTGGAGCAGCCTGTATCTCAGCACAGGAATAAGGTAGGGAAGAATTCTAAGGATCATTTTGACTGCCTCCAGAAGTTAGATCAGATGGCAAATTGGATTTGGTGCTAGGTCTTTCCCTTTAGGTTTTACCCCAACAATGTTTTCATTAGTTTCGCTCACTCTCGAAATCAAGCATTTTACAGCAGGTTGGAGCAGCCTGTATCTCAGCACAGGAATAAGGTAGGGAAGAATTCAAATACTCATTTTGACTGCCTCCAGAAGTTAGATCAGATGGCAAATTGGATTTGGTGCTAGGTCTTTCCCTTTAGGTTTTACCCCAACAATGTTTTCATTAGTTTCGCTCACTCTCGAAATCAAGCATTTTACAGCAGGTTGGAGCAGCCTGTATCTCAGCACAGGAATAAGGTAGGGAAGAATTCTAAGGATCATTTTGACTGCCTCCAGAAGTTAGATCAGATGGCAAATTGGATTTGGTGCTAGGTCTTTCCCTTTAGGTTTTACGCCAACAATGTTTTCATTAGTTTCGCTCACTCTCGAAATCAAGCATTTTACAGCAGGTTGGAGCAGCCTGTATCTCAGCACAGGAATAAGGTAGGGAAGAATTCTAAGGATCATTTTGACTGCCTCCAGAAGTTAGATCAGATGGCAAATTGGATTTGGTGCTAGGTCTTTCCCTTTAGGTTTTACCCCAACAATGTTTTCATTAGTTTCGCTCACTCTCGAAATCAAGCATTTTACAGCAGGTTGGAGCAGCCTGTATCTCAGCACAGGAATAAGGTAGGGAAGAATTCTAAGGATCATTTTGACTGCCTCCAGAAGTTAGATCAGATGGCAAATTGGATTTGGTGCTAGGTCTTTCCCTTTAGGTTTTACCCCAACAATGTTTTCATTAGTTTCGCTCACTCTCGAAATCAAGCATTTTACAGCAGGTTGGAGCAGCCTGTATCTCAGCACAGGAATAAGGTAGGGAAGAATTCTAAGGATCATTTTGACTGCCTCCAAAAGTTAGATCAGATGGCAAATTGGATTTGGTGCTAGGTCTTTCCCTTTAGGTTTTACCCCAACAATGTTTTCATTAGTTTCGCTCACTCTCGAAATCAAGCATTTTACAGCAGGTTGGAGCAGCCTGTATCTCAGCACAGGAATAAGGTAGGGAAGAATTCTAAGGATCATTTTGACTGCCTCCAGAAGTTAGATCAGATGGCAAATTGGATTTGGTGCTAGGTCTTTCCCTTTAGGTTTTACCCCAACAATGTTTTCATTAGTTTCGCTCACTCTCGAAATCAAGCATTTTACAGCAGGTTGGAGCAGCCTGTATCTCAGCACAGGAATAAGGTAGGGAAGAATTCAAATACTCATTTTGACTGCCTCCAGAAGTTAGATCAGATGGCAAATTGGATTTGGTGCTAGGTCTTTCCCTTTAGGTTTTACCCCAACAATGTTTTCATTAGTTTCGCTCACTCTCGAAATCAAGCATTTTACAGCAGGTTGGAGCAGCCTGTATCTCAGCACAGGAATAAGGTAGGGAAGAATTCTAAGGATCATTTTGACTGCCTCCAGAAGTTAGATCAGATGGCAAATTGGATTTGGTGCTAGGTCTTTCCCTTTAGGTTTTACCCCAACGATGTTTTCATTAGTTTCGCTCACTCTCGAAATCAAGCATTTTACAGCAGGTTGGAGCAGCCTGTATCTCAGCACAGGAATAAGGTAGGGAAGAATTCTAAGGATCATTTTGACTGCCTCCAGAAGTTAGATCAGATGGCAAATTGGATTTGGTGCTAGGTCTTTCCCTTTAGGTTTTACCCCAACAATGTTTTCATTAGTTTCGCTCACTCTCGAAATCAAGCATTTTACAGCAGGTTGGAGCAGCCTGTATCTCAGCACAGGAATAAGGTAGGGAAGAATTCTAAGGATCATTTTGACTGCCTCCAGAAGTTAGATCAGATGGCAAATTGGATTTGGTGCTAGGTCTTTCCCTTTAGGTTTTACCCCAACAATGTTTTCATTAGTTTCGCTCACTCTCGAAATCAAGCATTTTACAGCAGGTTTGGAGCAGCCTGTATCTCAGCACAGGAATAAGGTAGGGAAGAATTCTAAGGATCATTTTGACTGCCTCCAGAAGTTAGATCAGATGGCAAATTGGATTTGGTGCTAGGTCTTTCCCTTTAGGTTTTACCCCAACAATGTTTTTCATTAGTTTCGCTCACTCTCGAAATCAAGCATTTTACAGCAGGTTGGAGCAGCCTGTATCTCAGCACAGGAATAAGGTAGGGAAGAATTCAAATACTCATTTGACTGCCTCCAGAAGTTAGATCAGATGGCAAATTGGATTTGGTGCTAGGTCTTTCCCTTTAGGTTTTAATCCCAACAATGTTTTCATTAGTTTCGCTCACTCTCGAAATCAAGCATTTTACAGCAGGTTGGAGCAGCCTGTATCTCAGCACAGGAATAAGGTAGGGAAGAATTCTAAGGATCATTTTGACTGCCTCCAGAAGTTAGATCAGATGGCAAATTGGATTTGGTGCTAGGTCTTTCCCTTTAGGTTTTACGCCAACAATGTTTTCATTAGTTTCGCTCACTCTCGAAATCAAGCATTTTACAGCAGGTTGGAGCAGCCTGTATCTCAGCACAGGAATAAGGTAGGGAAGAATTCTAAGGATCATTTTGACTGCCTCCAGAAGTTAGATCAGATGGCAAATTGGATTTGGTGCTAGGTCTTTCCCTTTAGGTTTTACCCCAACAATGTTTTCATTAGTTTCGCTCACTCTCGAAATCAAGCATTTTACAGCAGGTTGGAGCAGCCTGTATCTCAGCACAGGAATAAGGTAGGGAAGAATTCTAAGGATCATTTTGACTGCCTCCAGAAGTTAGATCAGATGGCAAATTGGATTTGGTGCTAGGTCTTTCCCTTTAGGTTTTACCCCAACAACGTTTTCATTAGTTTCGCTCACTCTCGAAATCAAGCATTTTACAGCAGGTTGGAGCAGCCTGTATCTCAGCACAGGAATAAGGTAGGGAAGAATTCTAAGGATCATTTTGACTGCCTCCAGAAGTTAGATCAGATGGCAAATTGGATTTGGTGCTAGGTCTTTCCCTTTAGGTTTTACCCCAACAATGTTTTCATTAGTTTCGCTCACTCTCGAAATCAAGCATTTTACAGCAGGTTGGAGCAGCCTGTATCTCAGCACAGGAATAAGGTAGGGAAGAATTCTAAGGATCATTTTGACTGCCTCCAGAAGTTAGATCAGATGGCAAATTGGATTTGGTGCTAGGTCTTTCCCTTTAGGTTTTTACCCCCAACAATGTTTTCATTAGTTTCGCTCACTCTCGAAATCAAGCATTTTACAGCAGGTTGGAGCAGCCTGTATCTCAGCACAGGAATAAGGTAGGGAAGAATTCTAAGGATCATTTTGACTGCCTCCAGAAGTTAGATCAGATGGCAAATTGGATTTGGTGCTAGGTCTTTCCCTTTAGGTTTTACCCCAACAATGTTTTCATTAGTTTCGCTCACTCTCGAAATCAAGCATTTTACAGCAGGTTGGAGCAGCCTGTATCTCAGCACAGGAATAAGGTAGGGAAGAATTCTAAGGATCATTTTGACTGCCTCCAGAAGTTAGATCAGATGGCAAATTGGATTTGGTGCTAGGTCTTTCCCTTTAGGTTTTACCCCAACAATGTTTTCATTAGTTTCGCTCACTCTCGAAATCAAGCATTTTACAGCAGGTTGGAGCAGCCTGTATCTCAGCACAGGAATAAGGTAGGGAAGAATTCTAAGGATCATTTTGACTGCCTCCAGAAGTTAGATCAGATGGCAAATTGGATTTGGTGCTAGGTCTTTCCCTTTAGGTTTTACCCCAACAATGTTTTCATTAGTTTCGCTCACTCTCGAAATCAAGCATTTTACAGCAGGTTGGAGCAGCCTGTATCTCAGCACAGGAATAAGGTAGGGAAGAATTCTAAGGATCATTTTGACTGCCTCCAAAAGTTAGATCAGATGGCAAATTGGATTTGGTGCTAGGTCTTTCCCTTTAGGTTTTACCCCAACAATGTTTTCATTAGTTTCGCTCACTCTCGAAATCAAGCATTTTACAGCAGGTTGGAGCAGCCTGTATCTCAGCACAGGAATAAGGTAGGGAAGAATTCTAAGGATCATTTTGACTGCCTCCCAGAAGTTAGATCAGATGGCAAATTGGATTTGGTGCTAGGTCTTTCCCTTTAGGTTTTACCCCAACAATGTTTTCATTAGTTTCGCTCACTCTCGAAATCAAGCATTTTACAGCAGGTTGGAGCAGCCTGTATCTCAGCACAGGAATAAGGTAGGGAAGAATTCTAAGGATCATTTTGACTGCCTCCAGAAGTTAGATCAGATGGCAAATTGGATTTGGTGCTAGGTCTTTCCCTTTAGGTTTTACCCCAACAATGTTTTCATTAGTTTCGCTCACTCTCGAAATCAAGCATTTTACAGCAGGTTGGAGCAGCCTGTATCTCAGCACAGGAATAAGGTAGGGAAGAATTCTAAGGATCATTTTGACTGCCTCCAGAAGTTAGATCAGATGGCAAATTGGATTTGGTGCTAGGTTCTTTCCCTTTAGGTTTTACCCCAACGATGTTTTCATTAGTTTCGCTCACTCTCGAAATCAAGCATTTTACAGCAGGTTGGAGCAGCCTGTATCTCAGCACAGGAATAAGGTAGGGAAGAATTCTAAGGATCATTTTGACTGCCTCCAGAAGTTAGATCAGATGGCAAATTGGATTTGGTGCTAGGTCTTTCCCTTTAGGTTTTACCCCAACAATGTTTTCATTAGTTTCGCTCACTCTCGAAATCAAGCATTTTACAGCAGGTTGGAGCAGCCTGTATCTCAGCACAGGAATAAGGTAGGGAAGAATTCTAAGGATCATTTTGACTGCCTCCAGAAGTTAGATCAGATGGCAAATTGGATTTGGTGCTAGGTCTTTCCCTTTAGGTTTTACCCCAACAATGTTTTCATTAGTTTCGCTCACTCTCGAAATCAAGCATTTTACAGCAGGTTGGAGCAGCCTGTATCTCAGCACAGGAATAAGGTAGGAAGAATTCTAAGGATCATTTTGACTGCCTCCAGAAGTTAGATCAGATGGCAAATTGGATTTGGTGCTAGGTCTTTCCCTTTAGGTTTTACCCCAACAATGTTTTCATTAGTTTCGCTCACTCTCGAAATCAAGCATTTTACAGCAGGTTGGAGCAGCCTGTATCTCAGCACAGGAATAAGGTAGGGAAGAATTCAAATACTCATTTTGACTGCCTCCAGAAGTTAGATCAGATGGCAAATTGGATTTGGTGCTAGGTCTTTCCCTTTAGGTTTTACCCCAACAATGTTTTCATTAGTTTCGCTCACTCTCGAAATCAAGCATTTTACAGCAGGTTGGAGCAGCCTGTATCTCAGCACAGGAATAAGGTAGGGAAGAATTCAAATACTCATTTTTGACTGCCTCCAGAAGTTAGATCAGATGGCAAATTGGATTTGGTGCTAGGTCTTTCCCTTTAGGTTTTACCCCAACAATGTTTTCATTAGTTTCGCTCACTCTCGAAATCAAGCATTTTACAGCAGGTTGGAGCAGCCTGTATCTCAGCACAGGAATAAGGTAGGGAAGAATTCTAAGGATCATTTTGACTGCCTCCAGAAGTTAGATCAGATGGCAAATTGGATTTGGTGCTAGGTCTTTCCCTTTAGGTTTTACCCCCAACAATGTTTTCATTAGTTTCGCTCACTCTCGAAATCAAGCATTTTACAGCAGGTTGGAGCAGCCTGTATCTCAGCACAGGAATAAGGTAGGGAAGAATTCTAAGGATCATTTTGACTGCCTCCAGAAGTTAGATCAGATGGCAAATTGGATTTGGTGCTAGGTCTTTCCCTTTAGGTTTTACCCCAACAATGTTTTCATTAGTTTCGCTCACTCTCGAAATCAAGCATTTTACAGCAGGTTGGAGCAGCCTGTATCTCAGCACAGGAATAAGGGTAGGGAAGAATTCTAAGGATCATTTTGACTGCCTCCAGAAGTTAGATCAGATGGCAAATTGGATTTGGTGCTAGGTCTTTCCCTTTAGGTTTTACCCCAACAATGTTTTCATTAGTTTCGCTCACTCTCGAAATCAAGCATTTACAGCAGGTTGGCAGCAGCCTGTATCTCAGCACAGGAATAAGGTAGGGAAGAATTCTAAGGATCATTTTGACTGCCTCCAGAAGTTAGATCAGATGGCAAATTGGATTTGGTGCTAGGTCTTTCCCTTTAGGTTTTACCCCAACAATGTTTTCATTAGTTTCGCTCACTCTCGAAATCAAGCATTTTACAGCAGGTTGGAGCAGCCTGTATCTCAGCACAGGAATAAGGTAGGGAAGAATTCAAATACTCATTTTGACTGCCTCCAGAAGTTAGATCAGATGGCAAATTGGATTTGGTGCTAGGTCTTTCCCTTTAGGTTTTATCCCAACAATGTTTTCATTAGTTTCGCTCACTCTCGAAATCAAGCATTTTACAGCAGGTTGGAGCAGCCTGTATCTCAGCACAGGAATAAGGTAGGGAAGAATTCTAAGGATCATTTTGACTGCCTCCAGAAGTTAGATCAGATGGCAAATTGGATTTGGTGCTAGGTCTTTCCCTTTAGGTTTTACGCCAACAATGTTTTCATTAGTTTCGCTCACTCTCGAAATCAAGCATTTTACAGCAGGTTGGAGCAGCCTGTATCTCAGCACAGGAATAAGGTAGGGAAGAATTCTAAGGATCATTTTGACTGCCTCCAGAAGTTAGATCAGATGGCAAATTGGATTTGGTGCTAGGTCTTTCCCTTTAGGTTTTACCCCAACAATGTTTTCATTAGTTTCGCTCACTCTCGAAATCAAGCATTTTACAGCAGGTTGGAGCAGCCTGTATCTCAGCACAGGAATAAGGTAGGGAAGAATTCTAAGGATCATTTTGACTGCCTCCAGAAGTTAGATCAGATGGCAAATTGGATTTGGTGCTAGGTCTTTCCCTTTAGGTTTTACCCCAACAACGTTTTCATTAGTTTCGCTCACTCTCGAAATCAAGCATTTTACAGCAGGTTGGAGCAGCCTGTATCTCAGCACAGGAATAAGGTAGGGAAGAATTCTACGGATCATTTTGACTGCCTCCAGAAGTTAGATCAGATGGCAAATTGGATTTGGTGCTAGGTCTTTCCCTTTAGGTTTTACCCCAACAATGTTTTCATTAGTTTCGCTCACTCTCGAAATCAAGCATTTTACAGCAGGTTGGAGCAGCCTGTATCTCAGCACAGGAATAAGGTAGGGAAGAATTCTAAGGATCATTTTGACTGCCTCCAGAAGTTAGATCAGATGGCAAATTGGATTTGGTGCTAGGTCTTTCCCTTTAGGTTTTACCCCAACAATGTTTTCATTAGTTTCGCTCACTCTCGAAATCAAGCATTTTACAGCAGGTTGGAGCAGCCTGTATCTCAGCACAGGAATAAGGTAGGGAAGAATTCTAAGGATCATTTTGACTGCCTCCAGAAGTTAGATCAGATGGCAAATTGGATTTGGTGCTAGGTCTTTCCCTTTAGGTTTTACCCCAACAACGTTTTCATTAGTTTCGCTCACTCTCGAAATCAAGCATTTTACAGCAGGTTGGAGCAGCCTGTATCTCAGCACAGGAATAAGGTAGGGAAGAATTCTAAGGATCATTTTGACTGCCTCCAGAAGTTAGATCAGATGGCAAATTGGATTTGGTGCTAGGTCTTTCCCTTTAGGTTTTACCCCAACAACGTTTTCATTAGTTTCGCTCACTCTCGAAATCAAGCATTTTACAGCAGGTTGGAGCAGCCTGTATCTCAGCACAGGAATAAGGTAGGGAAGAATTCTAAGGATCATTTTGACTGCCTCCAGAAGTTAGATCAGATGGCAAATTGGATTTGGTGCTAGGTCTTTCCCTTTAGGTTTTACCCCAACAATGTTTTCATTAGTTTCGCTCACTCTCGAAATCAAGCATTTTACAGCAGGTTGGAGCAGCCTGTATCTCAGCACAGGAATAAGGTAGGGAAGAATTCTAAGGATCATTTTGACTGCCTCCAGAAGTTAGATCAGATGGCAAATTGGATTTGGTGCTAGGTCTTTCCCTTTAGGTTTTACCCCAACAATGTTTTCATTAGTTTCGCTCACTCTCGAAATCAAGCATTTTACAGCAGGTTGGAGCAGCCTGTATCTCAGCACAGGAATAAGGTAGGGAAGAATTCTAAGGATCATTTTGACTGCCTCCAGAAGTTAGATCAGATGGCAAATTGGATTTGGTGCTAGGTCTTTCCCTTTAGGTTTTACCCCAACAATGTTTTCATTAGTTTCGCTCACTCTCGAAATCAAGCATTTTACAGCAGGTTGGAGCAGCCTGTATCTCAGCACAGGAATAAGGTAGGGAAGAATTCTAAGGATCATTTTGACTGCCTCCAGAAGTTAGATCAGATGGCAAATTGGATTTGGTGCTAGGTCTTTCCCTTTAGGTTTTACCCCAACGATGTTTTCATTAGTTTCGCTCACTCTCGAAATCAAGCATTTTACAGCAGGTTGGAGCAGCCTGTATCTCAGCACAGGAATAAGGTAGGGAAGAATTCTAAGGATCATTTTGACTGCCTCCAGAAGTTAGATCAGATGGCAAATTGGATTTGGTGCTAGGTCTTTCCCTTTAGGTTTTACCCCAACAATGTTTTCATTAGTTTCGCTCACTCTCGAAATCAAGCATTTTACAGCAGGTTGGAGCAGCCTGTATCTCAGCACAGGAATAAGGTAGGGAAGAATTCTAAGGATCATTTTGACTGCCTCCAGAAGTTAGATCAGATGGCAAATTGGATTTGGTGCTAGGTCTTTCCCTTTAGGTTTTACCCCAACAATGTTTTCATTAGTTTCGCTCACTCTCGAAATCAAGCATTTTACAGCAGGTTGGAGCAGCCTGTATCTCAGCACAGGAATAAGGTAGGGAAGAATTCTAAGGATCATTTTGACTGCCTCCAGAAGTTAGATCAGATGGCAAATTGGATTTGGTGCTAGGTCTTTCCCTTTAGGTTTTACCCCAACAATGTTTTCATTAGTTTCGCTCACTCTCGAAATCAAGCATTTTACAGCAGGTTGGAGCAGCCTGTATCTCAGCACAGGAATAAGGTAGGGAAGAAATCTAAGGATCATTTTGACTGCCTCCAGAAGTTAGATCAGATGGCAAATTGGATTTGGTGCTAGATCTTTCCCTTTAGGTTTTACCCCAACAATGTTTTCATTAGTTTCGCTCACTCTCGAAATCAAGCATTTTACAGCAGGTTGGAGCAGCCTGTATCTCAGCACAGGAATAAGGTAGGGAAGAATTCAAATACTCATTTTGACTGCCTCCAAAAGTTAGATCAGATGGCAAATTGGATTTGGTGCTAGGTCTTTCCCTTTAGGTTTTACCCCAACAATGTTTTCATTAGTTTCGCTCACTCTCGAAATCAAGCATTTTACAGCAGGTTGGAGCAGCCTGTATCTCAGCACAGGAATAAGGTAGGGAAGAATTCTAAGGATCATTTTGACTGCCTCCAGAAGTTAGATCAGATGGCAAATTGGATTTGGTGCTAGGTCTTTCCCTTTAGGTTTTACCCCAACAATGTTTTCATTAGTTTCGCTCACTCTCGAAATCAAGCATTTTACAGCAGGTTGGAGCAGCCTGTATCTCAGCACAGGAATAAGGTAGGGAAGAATTCTAAGGATCATTTTGACTGCCTCCAGAAGTTAGATCAGATGGCAAATTGGATTTGGTGCTAGGTCTTTCCCTTTAGGTTTTACCCCAACAATGTTTTCATTAGTTTCGCTCACTCTCGAAATCAAGCATTTTACAGCAGGTTGGAGCAGCCTGTATCTCAGCACAGGAATAAGGTAGGGAAGAATTCAAATACTCATTTTGACTGCCTCCAGAAGTTAGATCAGATGGCAAATTGGATTTGGTGCTAGGTCTTTCCCTTTAGGTTTTACCCCAACAATGTTTTCATTAGTTTCGCTCACTCTCGAAATCAAGCATTTTACAGCAGGTTGGAGCAGCCTGTATCTCAGCACAGGAATAAGGTAGGGAAGAATTCTAAGGATCATTTTGACTGCCTCCAGAAGTTAGATCAGATGGCAAATTGGATTTGGTGCTAGGTCTTTCCCTTTAGGTTTTACCCCAACAATGTTTTCATTAGTTTCGCTCACTCTCGAAATCAAGCATTTTACAGCAGGTTGGAGCAGCCTGTATCTCAGCACAGGAATAAGGTAGGGAAGAATTCTAAGGATCATTTTGACTGCCTCCAGAAGTTAGATCAGATGGCAAATTGGATTTGGTGCTAGGTCTTTCCCTTTAGGTTTTACCCCCAACAATGTTTTCATTAGTTTCGCTCACTCTCGAAATCAAGCATTTTACAGCAGGTTGGAGCAGCCTGTATCTCAGCACAGGAATAAGGTAGGGAAGAATTCTAAGGATCATTTTGACTGCCTCCAGAAGTTAGATCAGATGGCAAATTGGATTTGGTGCTAGGTCTTTCCCTTTAGGTTTTACCCCAACAATGTTTTCATTAGTTTCGCTCACTCTCGAAATCAAGCATTTTACAGCAGGTTGGAGCAGCCTGTATCTCAGCACAGGAATAAGGTAGGGAAGAATTCAAATACTCATTTTGACTGCCTCCAGAAGTTAGATCAGATGGCAAATTGGATTTGGTGCTAGGTCTTTCCCTTTAGGTTTTACCCCAACAATGTTTTCATTAGTTTCGCTCACTCTCGAAATCAAGCATTTTACAGCAGGTTGGAGCAGCCTGTATCTCAGCACAGGAATAAGGTAGGGAAGAATTCAAATACTCATTTTGACTGCCTCCAGAAGTTAGATCAGATGGCAAATTGGATTTGGTGCTAGGTCTTTCCCTTTAGGTTTTACCCCAACAATGTTTTCATTAGTTTCGCTCACTCTCGAAATCAAGCATTTTACAGCAGGTTGGAGCAGCCTGTATCTCAGCACAGGAATAAGGTAGGGAAGAATTCTAAGGATCATTTTGACTGCCTCCAGAAGTTAGATCAGATGGCAAATTGGATTTGGTGCTAGGTCTTTCCCTTTAGGTTTTACCCCAACAATGTTTTCATTAGTTTCGCTCACTCTCGAAATCAAGCATTTTACAGCAGGTTGGAGCAGCCTGTATCTCAGCACAGGAATAAGGTAGGGAAGAATTCTAAGGATCATTTTGACTGCCTCCAAAAGTTAGATCAGATGGCAAATTGGATTTGGTGCTAGGTCTTTCCCTTTAGGTTTTACCCCAACAATGTTTTCATTAGTTTCGCTCACTCTCGAAATCAAGCATTTTACAGCAGGTTGGAGCAGCCTGTATCTCAGCACAGGAATAAGGTAGGGAAGAATTCTAAGGATCATTTTGACTGCCTCCAGAAGTTAGATCAGATGGCAAATTGGATTTGGTGCTAGGTCTTTCCCTTTAGGTTTTTACCCCAACAATGTTTTCATTAGTTTCGCTCACTCTCGAAATCAAGCATTTTACAGCAGGTTGGAGCAGCCTGTATCTCAGCACAGGAATAAGGTAGGGAAGAATTCTAAGGATCATTTTGACTGCCTCCAGAAGTTAGATCAGATGGCAAATTGGATTTGGTGCTAGGTCTTTCCCTTTAGGTTTTACCCCAACAATGTTTTTCATTAGTTTCGCTCACTCTCGAAATCAAGCATTTTACAGCAGGTTGGAGCAGCCTGTATCTCAGCACAGGAATAAGGTAGGGAAGAATTCTAAGGATCATTTTGACTGCCTCCAGAAGTTATATCAGATGGCAAATTGGATTTGGTGCTAGGTCTTTCCCTTTAGGTTTTACCCCAACAATGTTTTCATTAGTTTCGCTCACTCTCGAAATCAAGCATTTTACAGCAGGTTGGAGCAGCCTGTATCTCAGCACAGGAATAAGGTAGGGAAGAATTCTAAGGATCATTTTGACTGCCTCCAGAAGTTAGATCAGATGGCAAATGGGATTTGGTGCTAGGTCTTTCCCTTTAGGTTTTACCCCAACAATGTTTTCATTAGTTTCGCTCACTCTCGAAATCAAGCATTTTACAGCAGGTTGGAGCAGCCTGTATCTCAGCACAGGAATAAGGTAGGGAAGAATTCTAAGGATCATTTTGACTGCCTCCAGAAGTTAGATCAGATGGCAAATTGGATTTGGTGCTAGGTCTTTCCCTTTAGGTTTTACCCCAACAATGTTTTCATTAGTTTCGCTCACTCTCGAAATCAAGCATTTTACAGCAGGTTGGAGCAGCCTGTATCTCAGCACAGGAATAAGGTAGGGAAGAATTCTAAGGATCATTTTGACTGCCTCCAGAAGTTAGATCAGATGGCAAATTGGATTTGGTGCTAGGTCTTTCCCTTTAGGTTTTACCCCAACAATGTTTTCATTAGTTTCGCTCACTCTCGAAATCAAGCATTTTACAGCAGGTTGGAGCAGCCTGTATCTCAGCACAGGAATAAGGTAGGGAAGAATTCTAAGGATCATTTTGACTGCCTCCAGAAGTTAGATCAGATGGCAAATTGGATTTGGTGCTAGGTCTTTCCCTTTAGGTTTTACCCCAACAATGTTTTCATTAGTTTCGCTCACTCTCGAAATCAAGCATTTTACAGCAGGTTGGAGCAGCCTGTATCTCAGCACAGGAATAAGGTAGGGAAGAATTCTAAGGATCATTTTGACTGCCTCCAGAAGTTAGATCAGATGGCAAATTGGATTTGGTGCTAGGTCTTTCCCTTTAGGTTTTACCCCAACAATGTTTTCATTAGTTTCGCTCACTCTCGAAATCAAGCATTTTACAGCAGGTTGGAGCAGCCTGTATCTCAGCACAGGAATAAGGTAGGGAAGAATTCTAAGGATCATTTTGACTGCCTCCAGAAGTTAGATCAGATGGCAAATTGGATTTGGTGCTAGGTCTTTCCCTTTAGGTTTTACCCCAACAATGTTTTCATTAGTTTCGCTCACTCTCGAAATCAAGCATTTTACAGCAGGTTGGAGCAGCCTGCATCTCAGCACAGGAATAAGGTAGGGAAGAATTCAAATACTCATTTTGACTGCCTCCAGAAGTTAGATCAGATGGCAAATTGGATTTGGTGCTAGGTCTTTCCCTTTAGGTTTTACCCCAACAATGTTTTCATTAGTTTCGCTCACTCTCGAAATCAAGCATTTTACAGCAGGTTGGAGCAGCCTGTATCTCAGCACAGGAATAAGGTAGGGAAGAATTCAAATACTCCTTTTGACTGCCTCCAGAAGTTAGATCAGATGGCAAATTGGATTTGGTGCTAGGTCTTTCCCTTTAGGTTTTACCCCAACAATGTTTTCATTAGTTTCGCTCACTCTCGAAATCAAGCATTTTACAGCAGGTTGGAGCAGCCTGTATCTCAGCACAGGAATAAGGTAGGGAAGAATTCTAAGGATCATTTTGACTGCCTCCAGAAGTTAGATCAGATGGCAAATTGGATTTGGTGCTAGGTCTTTCCCTTTAGGTTTTACCCCAACAATGTTTTCATTAGTTTCGCTCACTCTCGAAATCAAGCATTTTACAGCAGGTTGGAGCAGCCTGTATCTCAGCACAGGAATAAGGTAGGGAAGAATTCTAAGGATCATTTTGACTGCCTCCAGAAGTTAGATCAGATGGCAAATTGGATTTGGTGCTAGGTCTTTCCCTTTAGGTTTTACCCCAACAATGTTTTCATTAGTTTCGCTCACTCTCGAAATCAAGCATTTTACAGCAGGTTGGAGCAGCCTGTATCTCAGCACAGGAATAAGGTAGGGAAGAATTCTAAGGATCATTTTGACTGCCTCCAGAAGTTAGATCAGATGGCAAATTGGATTTGGTGCTAGGTCTTTCCCTTTAGGTTTTACCCCAACAATGTTTTCATTAGTTTCGCTCACTCTCGAAATCAAGCATTTTACAGCAGGTTGGAGCAGCCTGTATCTCAGCACAGGAATAAGGTAGGGAAGAATTCTAAGGATCATTTTGACTGCCTCCAGAAGTTAGATCAGATGGCAAATTGGATTTGGTGCTAGGTCTTTCCCTTTAGGTTTTACCCCAACAATGTTTCATTAGTTTCGCTCACTCCTCGAAATCAAGCATTTTACAGCAGGTTGGAGCAGCCTGTATCTCAGCACAGGAATAAGGTAGGGAAGAATTCTAAGGATCATTTTGGCTGCCTCCAGAAGTTAGATCAGATGGCAAATTGGATTTGGTGCTAGGTCTTTCCCTTTAGGTTTTACCCCAACAATGTTTTCATTAGTTTCACTCACTCTCGAAAATCAAGCATTTTACAGCAGGTTGGAGCAGCCTGTATCTCAGCACAGGAATAGGTAGGGAAGAATTCTAAGGATCATTTTGACTGCCTCCAGAAGTTAGATCAGATGGCAAATTGGATTTGGTGCCTAGGTCTTTCCCTTTAGGTTTTACCCCAACAATGTTTTCATTAGTTTCGCTCACTCTCGAAATCAAGCATTTTACAGCAGGTTGGGAGCAGCCCTGTATCTCAGCACAGGAATAAGGTAGGGAAGAATTCAAATACTCATTTTGACTGCCTCCAGAAGTTAGATCAGATGGCAAATTGGATTGGGTGCTAGGTCTTTCCCTTTAGGTTTTACCCCAACAATGTTTTCATTAGTTTCGCTCACTCTCGAAATCAAGCATTTTACAGCAGGTTGGAGCAGCCTGTATCTCAGCACAGGAATAAGGTAGGGAAGAATTCTAAGGATCATTTTGACTGCCTCCAGAAGTTAGATCAGATGGCAAATTGGATTTGGTGCTAGGTCTTTCCCTTTAGGTTTTACCCCAACAATGTTTTCATTAGTTTCGCTCACTCTCGAAATCAAGCATTTTACAGCAGGTTGGAGCAGCCTGTATCTCAGCACAGAATAAGGTAGGGAAGAATTCAAATACTCATTTTGACTGCCTCCAGAAGTTAGATCAGATGGCAAATTGGATTTGGTGCTAGGTCTTTCCCTTTAGGTTTTACCCCAACAATGTTTTCATTAGTTTCGCTCACTCTCGAAATCAAGCATTTTACAGCAGGTTGGAGCAGCCTGTATCTCAGCACAGGAATAAGGTAGGGAAGAATTCTAAGGATCATTTTGACTGCCTCCAGAAGTTAGATCAGATGGCAAATTGGATTTGGTGCTAGGTCTTTCCCTTTAGGTTTTACCCCAACAATGTTTTCATTAGTTTCGCTCACTCTCTCGAAATCAAGCATTTTACAGCAGGTTGGAGCAGCCTGTATCTCAGCACAGGAATAAGGTAGGGAAGAATTCTAAGGATCATTTTGACTGCCTCCAGAAGTTAGATCAGATGGCAAATTGGATTTGGTGCTAGGTCTTTCCCTTTAGGTTTTACCCCAACAATGTTTTCATTAGTTTCGCTCACTCTCGAAATCAAGCATTTTACAGCAGGTTGGAGCAGCCTGTATCTCAGCACAGGAATAAGGTAGGGAAGAATTCTAAGGATCATTTTGACTGCCTCCAGAAGTTAGATCAGATGGCAAATTGGATTTGGTGCTAGGTCTTTCCCTTTAGGTTTTACCCCCAACAATGTTTTCATTAGTTTCGCTCACTCTCGAAATCAAGCATTTTACAGCAGGTTGGAGCAGCCTGTATCTCAGCACAGGAATAAGGTAGGGAAGAATTCAAATACTCATTTTGACTGCCTCCAGAAGTTAGATCAGATGGCAAATTGGATTTGGTGCTAGGTCTTTCCCTTTAGGTTTTACCCCAACAATGTTTTCATTAGTTTCGCTCACTCTCGAAATCAAGCATTTTACAGCAGGTTGGAGCAGCCTGTATCTCAGCACAGGAATAAGGTAGGGGAAGAATTCTAAGGATCATTTTGACTGCCTCCAGAAGTTAGATCAGATGGCAAATTGGATTTGGTGCTAAAGTCTTTCCCCTTTAGGTTTTACCCCAACAATGTTTTCATTAGTTTCGCTCACATCTCGAAATCAAGCATTTTACAGCAGGTTGGAGCAGCCTGTATCTCAGCACAGGAATAAGGTAGGGAAGAATTCTAAGGATCATTTTGGCTGCCTCCAGAAGTTAGATCAGATGGCAAATTGGATTTGGTGCTAGGTCTTTCCCTTTAGGTTTTACCCCAACAATGTTTTCATTAGTTTCACCCACTCTCGAAATCAAGCATTTTTACAGCAGGGTTGGAGCAGCCTGTATCTCAGCACAGGAATAAGGTAGGGAAGAATTCTAAGGATCATTTTGACTGCCTCCAGAAGTTAGATCAGATGGCAAATTGGATTTGGTGCTAGGTCTTTCCCTTTAGGTTTTACCCCAACAATGTTTTCATTAGTTTCGCTCACTCTCGAAATCAAGCATTTTACAGCAGGTTGGAGCAGCCAGTATCTCACCACTGTATTTCAGCACAGGAATAAGGTAGGGAAGAATTCTAAGGATCATTTTGACTGCCTCCAGAAGTTAGATCAGATGGCAAATTGGATTTGGTGCTAGGTCTTTCCCTTTAGGTTTTACCCCAACAATGTTTTCATTAGTTTCGCTCACTCTCGAAATCAAGCATTTTACAGCAGGTTGGAGCAGCCTGTATCTCAGCACAGGAATAAGGTAGGGAAGAATTCAAATACTCATTTTGACTGCCTCCAGAAGTTAGATCAGATGGCAAATTGGATTTGGTGCTAGGTCTTTCCCTTTAGGTTTTACCCCAACAATGTTTTCATTAGTTTCGCTCACTCTCGAAATCAAGCATTTTACAGCAGGTTGGAGCAGCCTGTATCTCAGCACAGGAATAAGGTAGGGAAGAATTCTAAGGATCATTTTGACTGCCTCCAGAAGTTAGATCAGATGGCAAATTGGATTTGGTGCTAGGTCTTTCCCTTTAGGTTTTACCCCAACAATGTTTTCATTAGTTTCGCTCACTCTCGAAATCAAGCATTTTACAGCAGGTTGGAGCAGCCTGTATCTCAGCACAGGAATAAGGTAGGGAAGAATTCAAATACTCATTTTGACTGCCTCCAGAAGTTAGATCAGATGGCAAATTGGATTTGGTGCTAGGTCTTTCCCTTTAGGTTTTACCCCAACAATGTTTTCATTAGTTTCGCTCACTCTCGAAATCAAGCATTTTACCAGCAGGTTGGAGCAGCCTGTATCTCAGCACAGGAATAAGGTAGGGAAGAATTCAAATACTCATTTTGACTGCCTCCAGAAGTTAGATCACATGGCAAATTGGATTTGGTGCTAGGTCTTTCCCTTTAGGTTTTACCCCAACAATGTTTTCATTAGTTTCGCTCACTCTCGAAATCAAGCATTTTACAGCAGGTTGGAGCAGCCTGTATCTCAGCACAGGAATAAGGTAGGGAAGAATTCAAATACTCATTTTGACTTGCCTCCAGAAGTTAGATCAGATGGCAAATTGGATTTGGTGCTAGGTCTTTCCCTTTAGGTTTTACCCCCAACAATGTTTTCATTAGTTTCGCTCACTCTCGAAATCAAGCATTTTACAGCAGGTTGGAGCAGCCCTGTATCTCAGCACAGGAATAAGGTAGGGAAGAATTCTAAGGATCATTTTGACTGCCTCCAGAAGTTAGATCAGATGGCAAATTGGATTTGGTGCTAGGTCTTTCCCTTTAGGTTTTACCCCAACAATGTTTTCATTAGTTTCGCTCACTCTCGAAATCAAGCATTTTACAGCAGGTTGGAGCAGCCTGTATCTCAGCACAGGAATAAGGTAGGGAAGAATTCTAAGGATCATTTTGACTGCCTCCAGAAGTTAGATCAGATGGCAAATTGGATTTGGTGCTAGGTCTTTCCCTTTAGGTTTTACCCCAACAATGTTTTCATTAGTTTCGCTCACTCTCGAAATCAAGCATTTTACAGCAGGTTGGAGCAGCCTGTATCTCAGCACAGGAATAAGGTAGGGAAGAATTCTAAGGATCATTTTGACTGCCTCCAGAAGTTAGATCAGATGGCAAATTGGATTTGGTGCTAGGTCTTTCCCTTTAGGTTTTACCCCAACAATGTTTTCATTAGTTTCGCTCACTCTCGAAATCAAGCATTTTACAGCAGGTTGGAGCAGCCTGTATCTCCCCACTGTATCTCAGCACAGGAATAAGGTAGGGAAGAAATTCTAAGGATCATTTTGACTGCCTCCAGAAGTTAGATCAGATGGCAAATTGGATTTGGTGCTAGGTCTTTCCCTTTAGGTTTTACCCCAACAATGTTTTCATTAGTTTCGCTCACATCTCGAAATCAAGCATTTTTACAGCAGGTTGGAGCAGCCTGTATCTCAGCACAGGAATAAGGTAGGGAAGAATTCAAATACTCCTTTTGACTGCCTCCAGAAGTTAGATCAGATGGCAAATTGGATTTGGTGCTAGGTCTTTCCCTTTAGGTTTTACCCCAACAATGTTTTCATTAGTTTCGCTCACTCTCGAAATCAAGCATTTTACAGCAGGTTGGAGCAGCCTGTATCTCAGCACAGGAATAAGGTAGGGAAGAATTCTAAGGATCATTTTGACTGCCTCCAGAAGTTAGATCAGATGGCAAATTGGATTTGGTGCTAGGTCTTTCCCTTTAGGTTTTACCCCAACAATGTTTTCATTAGTTTCGCTCACTCTCGAAATCAAGCATTTTACAGCAGGTTGGAGCAGCCTGTATCTCACCACTGTATCTCAGCACAGGAATAAGGTAGGGAAGAATTCTAAGGATCATTTTGACTGCCTCCAGAAGTTAGATCAGATGGCAAATTGGATTTGGTGCTAGGTCTTTCCCTTTAGGTTTTACCCCAACAATGTTTTCATTAGTTTCGCTCACTCTCGAATCAAGCATTTTACAGCAGGTTGGAGCAGCCTGTATCTCAGCACAGGAATAAGGTAGGGAAGAATTCTAAGGATCATTTTGACTGCCTCCAGAAGTTAGATCAGATGGCAAATTGGATTTTGGTGCTAGGTCTTTCCCTTTAGGTTTTACCCCAACAATGTTTTCATTAGTTTCCGCTCACTCTCGAAATCAAGCATTTTACAGCAGGTTGGAGCAGCCTGTATCTCAGCACAGGAATAAGGTAGGGAAGAATTTCAAATACTCATTTTGACTGCCTCCAGAAGTTAGATCAGATGGCAAATTGGATTTGGTGCTAGGTCTTTCCCTTTAGGTTTTACCCCAACAATGTTTTCATTAGTTTCGCTCACTCTCGAAATCAAGCATTTTACAGCAGGTTGGAGCAGCCTGTATCTCAGCACAGGAATAAGGTAGGGAAGAATTCTAAGGATCATTTTGACTGCCTCCAGAAGTTAGATCAGATGGCAAATTGGATTTGGTGCTAGGTCTTTCCCTTTAGGTTTTACCCCAACAATGTTTTCATTAGTTTCGCTCACTCTCGAAATCAAGCATTTTACAGCAGGTTGGAGCAGCCTGTATCTCAGCACAGGAATAAGGTAGGGAAGAATTCTAAGGATCATTTTGACTGCCTCCAGAAGTTAGATCAGATGGCAAATTGGATTTGGTGCTAGGTCTTTCCCTTTAGGTTTTACCCCAACAATGTTTTCATTAGTTTCGCTCACTCTCGAAATCAAGCATTTTTACAGCAGGTTGGAGCAGCCTGTATCTCAGCACAGGAATAAGGTAGGGGAAGAATTCAAATACTCATTTTGACTGCCTCCAGAAGTTGGATCAGATGGCAAATTGGATTTGGTGCTAGGTCTTTCCCTTTAGGTTTTACCCCAACAATGTTTTCATTAGTTTCGCTCACTCTCGAAATCAAGCATTTTACAGCAGGTTGGAGCAGCCTGTATCTCAGCACAGGAATAAGGTAGGGAAGAATTCTAAGGATCATTTTGACTGCCTCCAGAAGTTAGATCAGATGGCAAATTGGATTTGGTGCTAGGTCTTTCCCTTTAGGTTTTACCCCAACAATGTTTTCATTAGTTTCGCTCACTCTCGAAATCAAGCATTTTACAGCAGGTTGGAGCAGCCTGCATCTCAGCACAGGAATAAGGTAGGGAAGAATTCTAAGGATCATTTTGACTGCCTCCAGAAGTTAGATCAGATGGCAAATTGGATTTGGTGCTAGGTCTTTCCCTTTAGGTTTTACCCCCAACAATGTTTTCATTAGTTTCGCTCACTCTCGAAATCAAGCATTTTACAGCAGGTTGGAGCAGCCTGTATCTCAGCACAGGGAATAAGGTAGGAAGAATTCAAATACTCATTTTGACTGCCTCCAGAAGTTAGATCAGATGGCAAATTGGATTTGGTGCTAGGTCTTTCCCTTTAGGTTTTACCCCAACAATGTTTTCATTAGTTTCGCTCACTCTCGAAATCAAGCATTTTACAGCAGGTTGGAGCAGCCTGTATCTCAGCACAGGAATAAGGTAGGGAAGAATTCTAAGGATCATTTTGACTGCCTCCAGAAGTTAGATCAGATGGCAAATTGGATTTGGTGCTAGGTCTTTCCCTTTAGGTTTTACCCCAACAACGTTTTCATTAGTTTCGCTCACTCTCGAAATCAAGCATTTTACAGCAGGTTGGAGCAGCCTGTATCTCAGCACAGGAATAAGGTAGGGAAGAATTCTAAGGATCATTTTGACTGCCTCCAGAAGTTAGATCAGATGGCAAATTGGATTTGGTGCTAGGTCTTTCCCTTTAGGTTTTACCCCAACAATGTTTCATTAGTTTCGCTCACTCTCGAAATCAAGCATTTTACAGCAGGTTGGAGCAGCCTGTTATCTCAGCACAGGAATAAGGTAGGGGAAGAATTCTAAGGATCATTTTGACTGCCTCCAGAAGTTAGATCAGATGGGCAAATTGGATTTTGGTGCTAGGTCTTTCCCTTTAGGTTTTACCCCAACAATGTTTTCATTAGTTTCGCTCACTCTCGAAAATCAAGCATTTTACAGCAGGTTGGAGCAGCCTGTATCTCAGCACAGGAATAAGGTAGGGAAGAATTCTAAGGATCATTTTGGCTGCCTCCAGAAGTTAGATCAGATGGCAAATTGGATTTGGTGCTAGGTCTTTCCCTTTAGGTTTTACCCCAACAATGTTTTTCATTAGTTTCACTCACTCTCGAAATCAAGCATTTTACAGCAGGTTGGAGCAGCCTGTATCTCAGCACAGGAATAAGGTAGGGAAGAATTCTAAGGATCATTTTGACTGCCCTCCAGAAGTTAGATCAGATGGCAAATTGGATTTGGTGCTAGGTCTTTCCCTTTAGGTTTTACCCCAACAATGTTTTCATTAGTTTCGCTCACTCTCGAAATCAAGCATTTTACAGCAGGTTGGAGCAGCCTGTATCTCAGCACAGGAATAAGGTAGGGAAGAATTCAAATACTCATTTTGACTGCCTCCAGAAGTTAGATCAGATGGCAAATTGGATTTGGTGCTAGGTCTTTCCCTTTAGGTTTTACCCCAACAATGTTTTCATTAGTTTCGCTCACTCTCGAAATCAAGCATTTTACAGCAGGTTGGAGCAGCCTGTATCTCAGCACAGGAATAAGGTAGGGAAGAATTCTAAGGATCATTTTGACTGCCTCCAGAAGTTAGATCAGATGGCAAATTGGATTTGGTGCTAGGTCTTTCCCTTTAGGTTTTACCCCAACAATGTTTTCATTAGTTTCGCTCACTCTCGAAATCAAGCATTTTACAGCAGGTTGGAGCAGCCTGTATCTCAGCACAGGAATAAGGTAGGGAAGAATTCTAAGGATCATTTTGACTGCCTCCAGAAGTTAGATCAGATGGCAAATTGGATTTGGTGCTAGGTCTTTCCCTTTAGGTTTTACCCCAACAATGTTTTCATTAGTTTCGCTCACTCTCGGAAATCAAGCATTTTACAGCAGGTTGGAGCAGCCTGTATCTCAGCACAGGAATAAGGTAGGGA
>NW_027143362.1:0-33612 GCF_026170545.1 Melanerpes formicivorus
AAAGGAAAGGAAGAAGGAAAAAGAAGGAAAGGAAAGAAGAAGGAAAGGAAAGGAAGAAGGAAAGGAAAGGAAGAAGGAAAGGAAAGGAAGAAGGAAAGGAAAGGAAGAAAATGGGGGGAAAATAGAACCAATGTCGTCTCAGCTCCCAACGCTGCCAAATTTACTCCTGGACAAACTGGGGCAGCTTTCCTCTGTTCTTCAGTGCCATCTCAAGGGATGTTTTCCTTGCCTTCTGTGCTCTCAACAGAACATAGTCTGTTTGTTTGATCAGAGCTGGCACAGTGCAGTTTGCTCCAGGTTTCTGCCCGAAGCATTGCCTTCCTCTGTTTATGTGGCCACAACCTTTGTCTAATCCTCCAGAAGATCTATCGCAGCAAGAATGGTAGCAGTGACAGAAGCTATTAATGTTCTGCCTTCTCCATGTGGCAGCTGATCTGCTCTGCAGATCAAAAAGAGCAGATGCCTGCTATCTGCAAGAAAAGGGGAGAGCCACGATTGGTTTTGCTATGTGAATTTGTTTGTGAGCAAACAGGCAGGCAGCAGGAGCAGGGTCCACAAGGTGCCAAAGAACCAGTGCGTTGTCAGGGCAAAGCTATGAAAGCAAAGTCAGCTCTGATTTGAAGCAGCCAGCTCCCAAACTGGACCAAAATGTGAGGCTCATACAGGTGCCTTTTATAGCTGATGGAACAACAGAGGCAAGGATTCATGTGGCAGAAGCAGCCCTGGTGTAAAAGGCTGAAATAACCAGAGAAGGATTTTGCCAGCTGCAGGTATGGCACACTCCAGCCACACTGAGGGAGGCCACAGGTGTTTGAAGAAGGGCACTGAAAAGGAGCTTTTTGTCCCCTGGTAGGGGGGGAAAGTAAACAGAAGGACAAAAGATATGCAGAGGAACATCCTAACTGAGATCCTTTCACTGTGAGGAACTCCTCCTGCAGCCTTGACATAAGAAGTCTGGTGGTGGGTATAGGAAGTGTAGGCTGGGTGCAAGTGCCAGTGTGACAGTGTCAGGACTTGAGGCTTCTGGCATCACCAGAGCAGGTTGTGAAGGGCATAAACTGAGAAACCAAACACACCACAGGAAAGAGCAGAGCTGTGTAGTGATGACTGTACCAACTCTAGACCGTGCTTAAGACATAAGTAAATAAAGCAAAGCTTGAGAACAAGACAAGCAAACAAAAAATAATAGAAAGAGAGAATCATAGAATCAGAGAATCACAGACTCATAGAATCACAGAAATGGAGTGGTTTGGGTTGGAAGGGATCTTAACAATCACCTAGTTCCAACCCTCTTGGTTCCAACATCTCCTACCAGACCAAGCTGCTCAAGGATCTATGCAACCCAGCTTTCAAAACTTCCAGCATTGCAGCCCCCACAAACGTTCTGAGCAACCTGTTCCAGTACTTCACCACCCTCATGGAGAAGAACTTCTTCCTAATGGCTCATCTAAATCCAGCTTCTTCCAGTTTGAAGCCATTACTCCTCTCCTGTCACTCCATGCCTTTGTTGAAAGTCCCTTCCCCAGCTCTCCTGTAGTCCCCTTCAGTTACTGGAAGGCTGCTCTGAGGTCTCCCTGGAGCCTTCTCTTCTCCAGGCTGAACAACCCCAACTCCCTCAGCCTGTCTTCCTGACAGAGGAGCTGCAGCCCTCTGCTCATCTCTGTTTTCCTTTTGCCCTCAAGCTGTGAATGCCTCTTTATGACATGTCTTTAGGGGGAGAGCAGGCAAACACGTGAGAGGAACACCCACATTTGTACTTCAGGATCACCTTGCATTTGCCACACGCCGTGCCCAGTGAGTATTTAACACGCAGGCATGACTTCTCTGATTGCTGTGTGTACAAAAGTGCCCAGCACCCCTTGAATTGGTAGTGTTATACATTATACCTGCTTTCCACTGGGGTCAATTATTACCTACAACCTCCCAGCAGATACTAAGAAATTGCTTTCTGCCCATGGCTTCTGTTCCCAAAGAAGATCTTCAGCTTTTGTACTGTTTTCTTACATTCAGAAAGATTATCTGGTCCAGCGTGTCCAGTACATGCCAAACTGTGATCCTTTCTCCGTGGCTGCATGGATGCCTTGCAGTAAATGTTCTTTCTGCCCACATGCCATTTTAACCTGATTTAACACTTGAACAACCTGTCCCTTAAGATGTTTTGTATAGAACTTAAGCACAGACAGTTTTGTTTTGCACAGCATGCAAAGGTCTAAGTCCTGCTTAGAGCTGCAGTCCTTGCCCTGCTCTGGCAGGGGGGTTGGACTCAATGATCTTTGGAGGTCCCTTCCAACCCCTAACATCCTCTGACTCCTGTTACTAGTAAAGACTTTTCTAGATGCTTTGCTCCATTTTCACCCCTTCCTCCTTCAAGTGAGGGTATTAATGAGTTCTCTAACAAAATAAGTATGCCTGTCAACCTAGGTGATGCTCATTTTATTCTTCTTATGTGTAGGGCTCTCTGGTCATTGGGTTGTTTTCATGCTGTAGGTTCACTGGGTCCTTCACAAAGTGAGGACCATCTGAACTTCCACAGCAGCCTCATGGCCTAATTTCAACAGTTAGCCTCGGTGACCTTCACAGGCTTTCCACACCAGGCAAAGCTTTCTTGACTTTGGTAGCCTCCAGCCTCACAGAATGCTGGGGGGTGGAAAGGACTTCTGGAGATCATCTAGTCCAACCCCCCTGCTAAAGCAGGGTCGCCTAGATCAGGTTGCACAGGAACACAACCAGGTGTTTCTTTCAGTCACCAGAGGAGACTCCACAACTTTGTCTCTTTTGGAACCAGCAGAGTTCTTGTAGGTACAGGTGGGGTTTACACGGATAAAGGTCCCTGGCTTCAGAGTTGCTAAGGCTTTGTTGGTTTTTTTCTTACTTTGATACAAGAAGTGGCAGACAAGAAACTAAGAATCCCTTGAGCCTTTCTCAACGGTGTGTAGCCCGTGCTGCAGAATCGTTTTGGCTGGAAAAGCCCTTCAAGATCGTTGAGTCCAGCCATTCTCTAACTCTACCAAGGCTGGTACTAAACCATGGCCCTCAGCATCACATCTCTGCGGCTTTTAAACACCTCCATGGATGGGGATTCAACCATCTCCCCGGGCAGCCTGTTGCAGTGTTTAAAACACTTTCAGGGAAGAAGTTTCTTCTAATGTCGACCCTAACCCTGCCCTGGCACCCCCCCCGAGGCACAGCGGGGCTCGCTGCAGCCCGGCCGCCCCTCTCCAGCCAGCCCACAGCCCCCCGTCCATCTGGATAGCCACATGACCGCAGCCCTGGCCCCGACAGTGTCCCGGGCCCGCCGGCAGCAGCAGGTCGGGCAGCGCGGTGCCGGCAGCCGCATGGTCGAGCTCCGCCGCACCGCCGCCGCCGCCCCCCCGCCCCGCGCCCCGGGGCCACCCCGGCCAGCGCCGCTCGCCCGCCGCGGCTCAGCGCCCGCCCGGGAGGAATGAGCGACGGAGCGGCCGCTCCGCGCCGCGGGTGAGTGCGGGCCCTCCGCGGGGTGCGAAGGCGGGAAGCAGGGAGGGAGAGAGGAGGAGAGGGGGTGGCCCAAGGGTGGCCCACCCAAAACCAAGCTGACTTTATGGGGAAGCTGGAGGGAGGGGGGACGGGGCTGCGCGGAGGCTCCTTCTCCGCGCCCGCGGGGACCGGGACCCCGCATCCAAAGTTGTTCAAAGCTGGGAGAAGATCGCAGCCGGGCAGCCCTCACTACCCCGGGCGGGGGTTTGGTGGGGGTTGGTCTGCGAGCCGCTTTTCACCCCCCGTGTTGCTCCCGGGGCGGCGGGCTCCCTCCTGCCCGATGGCTCCAGCGGAGCCTTTCGGTCGTCCTTGGGATCTGACACTGTAGTGGGGCAGTTGTAACCCCCACCCCACCCACCCCCCCGCACGCACTGCTTCTCCGCACCCTAAAACTTTGTTACCTTGGCCACTTGGCAACGGGGAGAGAGCGGTGTGTGCGGCAAGCCCAGTTCCCCCCCCTGCCATAAAGCAGCAGGACCGGGCTGCCCAGTCTGCCCTTCCCACCTCCCGCAGATAACCACCGGTCGCTTCCCCAGCACTGCTCTGGGGAATGGGGCAAAACGGTTCAACCAAGCCCCGCGACAGTGAATTTGTTTTGCAGCCGCAGCCTTGGTCCCTTTCTCCCCCCAGCGCTAGCAGGTGGGTGCTCGATGCCCATTTGAGCCGCGGCGGCGGTGCCAGCACAGATCGGGGGTGTCCTGGTGTGCTGCGAGGGTGTCACTGCCAATAGCAGCCCCTGGAAATAGCTGCCGCACGCACCCAGCTGCTGTGCCACCGTGCGGTCCTGGGCAGGGGCTGGCTGCCAGCCCGCGGCCAGGCTCCTGCGGATCGTAGTTAGAGGTTTAGAAATACCATTTGGCTGTTGTACTGTGGCTCTTGCTGGTGTGAGGGAGCTGGGGTTGTTGGGTCTGGAGAAAAGGAGGCTGAGGGGAGACCTTCTCACTCCATACAACTCCCCTGAAGAGAGGTTGGAGCCAGGTGGGGTTTGGTCTCTTCTCCCTAGTAGGAGATGACAGGATGACAGCAACTGGCTTCCAGTTGCACCAGGGGAGGTTTAGGTTGCACATTCGTATTAGAAGCATCTTCAATGAAAGGGTTTTCAACCACGAAGATGATCTGGAGCACCTCTGCTATGAGGATAGGCTGAGTGAGCTGGGGTTGTTCAGCCTGGAGAAGGGAAGACTCCAGCTGGACTTTAGAGTTGCCTTCCAATTCTTGAAGGGATCATAGGTTCATAGGATGTCAGGGGTTGGAAGGGACCTCTAGAGATCTTCAAGTCCACCCTGCTGCCAGAGCAGGACCATAGAATCCAGCAGATGTCACACAGGAACACATCCAGAAGGGGCTTGAATGCCTCCAGAGAAGGAGACTCCACAGCCTCTCTGGGCAGCCTGTTCCAGTGCTCTGTGATCCTCACAGTGAAGAAGTTCCTCCTTATGTTGAGATGGAACCACCTGTGCTGGAGTTTCTATCTGTTGTTCCTTGTCCTATCCCAGGGTGCAAGTGAGCAGAGCCTGTCCCCTCCCTCTTGACCCCCAGCCCTCAGATATTTATACACATCTATTAAATCCCCTCTCAGCCTTCTCTTTTCCAGACTAAAAAGCCCCAGGGCTCTCAGCCTCTCCTTACAGGGCACATACTCCAGTCCCTTCATCATCCTGGTGTTTTCTGCTGGTATCCAAGGAGAAAATTCACTCTTGGAGAACTTCTGTTGTTGTTGTTGTTGTTAAAACTTGTTATTTTGATCTGAAAAGCACAGATTTTTTCCTGCCAAGCAAAATGGTACTTCTGGAAAGCTTTCGTTGTGCTTTGTTTTCTGAAGCATTGGTGGGTTTGTTCTTTTTGCATGGAGGCAAAGCAAACCATGAGCTGCAGTTGTGCATTATGGAAGGTTGATGGAAAATAAAGTTGTTTTAAAATCCCCTCCTTTCCCAGCATACCTGCCCCTTTCCTCCCCCACCCCCTGCCCCATTTCCCCCTTTTTCTCCTCAAATCCCAGACCACCTGGGCTCTGTTGCAGTCTCCTCCCACCCCAGGTGTGGCCACTTTGCCCTCCCTGCTCTCTCCCCTATTTAATCCCCCTCAGGAGAAGCAGCAGCCCCAAGCTGAGCCCATCTGGGCTGAGGATCCTCCTCTCATCACTGGTGAGTGCCTGTGGTGCACACTGGGTGATGGTGGTGGTGACAACAAAGGCCGGGGGGCCTGGTGGCCCCCCGGTTAGGTAGGGCAATGATTGATGACTACTCTGATACCATCCATGGGTGCTGGTTGGGCCTCCTTCCTGGGGCTGAGCTCCTCTGTGTTTTATCTTGGCTGGTTGAGGGTCTTGCCCTTGGCTCTGGGATGGGTGCAAAAATAGTGGTGGTGGAGCAGGAGCTGTTTAGGCAGGGTGGAGGAGGATGGTGTAATTACACTTTAGAAAGCTAATTCCCTAGCTGATGTATTTTACTGTCATTAGAAGTCATTAGCCAGACCTCGTCACAGCCATAGTGCAGTTTCTAACGTTACCTACTGATATTCTTGTTGGCAAGGTCAAGTCTCTCCAGCTTCTGAAGCAGACTAATTTCATCAGGAGTGAATTTTTATCTTGTCTTGAAGTTCCAGCACAGAGAGAGAATTCAGATGCTTCAGGTTCTCTGGCTTTACGATTTCAAGCTGATTTTCACCAGCATGTAATTCCTGCAGCAGCTGGCAGGAAGGCTGCAGAGGGACTTTTCATGAGGGTGTCTAGCAGTGGGTCTAGGGAGAACGGTTTGAAGCTGAGGGAGAGCAGGGTTAGGCTGGAATTTAGGGAGAACTTCTTCAGTATAAGGATGGTGAGACACTGGAACAGGTTGCCTAGAGAGGTTGTGGATGCCCCCCTCCCTGGAGGTGTCCAAGACCAAGTTAGATGAGGCCTTGAGCAACCAAGTCTAGTTGAGAGGCATCCCTGCCCGTGGAGGGAGGGAGGTTGGAGTAGATGATCTCTAAGGTCCCTTCCAACCTGAGCCATTCTATAATTTTATAGGAGGTGTTTAGGAGGAGACTTGATAGGCTGCTTGGTTGCATGGTTTAGTTGATTAAGTGGTGTTGGATGATAGGTTGGACGCAGTGATCTTGAAGGTCTCTTCCAACCTGGTGTATGCTATCCAGTTCTGGGCTCTTCAGTTTAGGAAGGAGGTTGGCTTGCTGGTGAGGGGCTTGGAACACAAGCCTTATGAGGAGAGACTGAGGGAGCTGGGGTTGCTTAGCCTGGAGAAGAGGAGGCTCAGGGGAGACCTTGCGCTCTACAACTATCTGAAGGGAGGTTGTAGACAGGCAGAGGTTGGTCTCTTCTCCCAGGCAACTAGTACCAGAACAAGAGGACACAGTTTCAGGCTGCACCAGGGGAGGTTTAGGCTGGAGGTTAGGAGGAAGTTTTACACAGAGAGAGTGATTGCCCAGTGGAATGTGCTGCCTGAAGAGCTGGTGGAGTCACTGTCACTGGAGGTGTTCAGGAGGAGACTTGATAGGGTGCTTGGTGCCCTGGTTTAGTTTAGGTGGTGTTGCATGATAGGTTGGACTTGATGATCTTGAAGGTCTCTTCTGGTCTATTCTATTCTCCCACCCAAATCTCTGTGATCACTTCCCCAGCACTTTACAACAGCCCCTTGCGGGAGATAATGCCCTTTTTTTTTGCTCTCATCTGAGAGTCTGGAGAACTAAGATGGAGCTCAAATGACCTGTGCAAAACACACAGTAAATTAACATAAGAAATGAGGCAGGGAAACAACTTTTTTCTTTGCTTCAGTCAGGGGATTAAATTGCCTCTCCCTAACTCCCTGCAACTCCTGAGAAATTCATGGGCCATTCCTCTTGCAAGAGCTTGAAAAGGGCAGACGTGCCTCTCCTGATGCAAGTGGTATTAAATATGCATTGTAGCTCAGCTCCCTCAGATAACTGAGTGTAAATTCATCCATCTTCCACTTACAATTCTGTTCCCAAATGTAGCAGCTGAATGCTCTCCTTTGTTTTCTCTACTTTGTTTTTTTGGGAGGGGGTTGGAGTTTTGGTTGTGGGTTCTGTTTGGTGGTTGTTCTGTTTGGTGGTTGTTTCCCCCCCTCCCCTTTTGTTTTTTAGAGCAGAGTCTTGTTAGCATTCCTCAGAAACTCATTAAAATGCTTCCCTTTTGGCTTATTCTCCTAATTTATTAATACCACAAATAACTTTTTCTTTGGTGACCCACTTTCATAGGTATCTGAGCATCAAGCAAAATTGTAGCTCATCAGGAAGGCAGCACAGGCTAATAAACAGCATCTCCAGACAGAGGGGAAAAGCAAGGCACTTCTCTTTCCTCGCCCCACAGAGGTCTCCACACCACATAGACAGAAAGCATTGCTCTATTCCACAGCTTACTTGGGCCCCCCCCCTTAGCCCAAAAGAATGCACTTCATCGATTGTGTGATGGATGTAAAGGTCAGGATTTAGGATTGCAGTTGCTCCCCTGGCTGAATTCAATTTTTGCCCAACATCCACACTGAAGAAACTGCTCTTTGCCTAAATATAAGTTGAAGTATTGGTCTCTGTGAGTGTTCAAACAAATAGACTTTCTCTTACAGCTCCTAGGGCAACCTCCCACTACTACACTGTTACCAAAACCATTAGGGTTTGACTGAAAACCTGCTTTCTGTTGAATTATCATGCCTGCTGTGTGAGAAGGACAGATTGGATTGGAACACTGAGCAGGAAGAACCTCCCCTGGAAGGGTTCTCAAACACTGGCACAGGCTGCCCAGGGAGGTGGTTGAATCCCCACCCCTGAAGGTCTTTCAAAGAGGCAGAGATGTGGTGCTGAGGGTTTAGCCCCAGCCTTGGTAGAGTTTAGAGGATGGTTGGGCTCAATGATCTTAGAGAGCTTCTCCAACTGAAATGGTTCTGTGATTCTCTGAAGGTCAAAAGGCTGCTGGAAGTGGTAGGGCTGCACAGGCTTTAATTCAGGGAGAGGTCAAGAAGTGTAGGATAGACTTATTTCCATGCTTCAACAGACAGAGAGACTGCTTCTTGTGAGCCAAGGCTTTACAGACAGACTTACTGCAAGGGGTGATTGATGAGCCTGTGTCCTGCAGACTACCCAACACTGCTGCTGTTTTAAGGGCACTCTGCTCTGTGGTTGTCCCAGCCCTTGGATCCTCAGCATTGCTGCCCCCTCTCCAAAGTCTGCTGGATGATAGCAATTCCCTAACAGGAGAGCACGAGGCTTGTTTGGTGATGTCTCACGAAGCTTTGCTTTCCATTTCAGTAAGTGTGGACGCCTGTGTCAGTGTGAGAGCATCATGGTGGCCTTCAAAGGAGTCTGGACTCAGCCCTTCTGGAAGGCTGTGTCAGCAGAGTTTTTGGCCATGCTCATTTTTGTCCTGCTCAGCCTCGGCTCCACGATCAACTGGGGTGGAGCAGAGAAACCCCTGCCCACGGACATGGTCCTTATCTCCCTCTGCTTCGGACTCAGCATCGCAACCATGGTGCAGTGCTTTGGACACATCAGTGGAGGCCACATTAACCCTGCTGTGACCGTGGCGATGGTCTGCACGAGGAAGATCAGCCTCGCCAAGTCCGTCTTCTACATCGTTGCCCAGTGCCTGGGAGCCATCGTGGGTGCTGGCATCCTTTACCTGGTCACACCACCCAGCGTGGTGGGAGGGCTGGGAGTCACTGCGGTAATCACTGCTCCTCCAGCTCGTGCACTAGACTAGCTTAGAGCCTAAGGGGATGTAACCAGGGTCAAAGAGAGCTCAAGCAGAGACTTTAACAGCTTGCTGGTTTACCTAGGCAAGGCTTAAAGCTCTTGTGGTGGGTTGAAATTGTGTGGGTTGAAATTTCCCTTCCCCCCCCAACATTAACTTTGCCAGACCAGTTCAGGTGGAAGCAAATGGAAGCTGTATTTACAAGCAGAACTACAGTCTACAATGGGATGCAGTGAGTCTGTACAAAATAAGCAGGATTTGCAATACTTACAGGTAATTACAAGTAACAAACAGCACAAGAACCTCCCTGGCTAAAGACCAGGGGAAGCTACTAGCTTCTCCTTTTCTGTCCCCACCCTGTACAAAAGGGAGAAAGGAGCAGAGAAAGTTGCTGTTAGGCTTAACCAAAGCAGTGCAGCCAAGGTCAGGCAGAAGCAAGTTAGCATCTCTCCAGAGTGAAAGCAGCAAGAAGATCAGAGCAAATTGTTTTGGCACAACCAGTTTAAGCTCCTTATCTCCCCAGTGCTATTGTTTAGAATCACCTTCCTTCTCCTTTTCACACCCAGTAGTGACTTATTTACATTTTACTCCTTTTCCTGCTCAAGATCGGTGAGAGATTTAAAAGGCAGAGCCTCAAACCACCGCAGCTCATCCTTTAGGGTGGCTTTATGCAGTGCAGCATCCCTGGCTGCCGTTCTCTTGCCTAGAACTTGCCCAGCTCTGATGTCAGCAGGTTGTCTTCATTTGCATCCCAGCATTTTAACCAGCACATGGGTTGAAATGCCATTTTATTGTGGGCTGGGGAGGAGGAGGAGGAGATGAATTCTCTGGTCATCATGTTGGGGGGTGTGTGGGGGAAAAACCCCATCAGTTTCAAGTGCCATACTTTCTGCCTTAGATCTCAAGCCTTGCTCTAAACCCATGAAGGAATGCCATCAGTTAGCCCCGTTGCAGGACTTATTAAAGATGCACTTGAGCTGCACACTGCTGAATTTGTAATTGAAATTGAAATTAATTAAGTCAGGGCTAATTAGTGAATTTATAATTGAACAGTAAATTACAGTGCTCCCAAGAATAAGGAAATAATAAAATGGGGAAGTGCAGCACTTGCAAATCCTTGTGTGGGGAAAAAAATAAACCAGACTGCTGCAGTCTTAACTTTGAAGCTCTTTGGTGGGTGGTACTGTGGAGTCTTCTGGTCTCAAGTCCAGAGGTAATTTCCCATGGCTCTCAAAATATATTAAACAATATATATGTGTATATATAAAGAAGCTTTTAAAGGGAGAAAAGTTGGGGGGGGGGGATGACACTATGGCAGGGGGGTTGGAGCTAGATGATCCTTGTGGTCCCTTCCAACCCTGACTGATTCTATGACCTAAAGCTATACATTTCATTGTTGGTTTTCAGTGTGTCCCATTTAGAGCTTTCACTGGGGCATACTTCATGTAGGTGATGTGTGGTGGGTTGAGATTACCACCCCCCAAACTAAGTGGGAGAGCTACCCCCAAAATAAATTGCCAGAGCGGCTCTGTTTGGGATGGAAGCAAACCAAGCTCTAGTTACAGGCAAACTACACTCTGGAAATATGAAATTCAATGAATATGCACAAAAGAGTAATTGGCCTTTGGGATGTGCTGCCCAGGGAGATGGTGGAGTCACTGTCCCTGGAGGTGTTCAAGAGGAGACTGGGTGCGGCACTTGGTGCCATGGTTTAGTCATGAGGTCTGTTTTGATAGGTTGGACTCAATGATCCTCCAGGTCTCTTCCAACCTTAGTTATACTGTGGTACTGTAAAATACACAGGAGATGTGCAATAGGTGTATATATTTGCAATATATATACAACACAAACTCCTCAGACCCCTCTTGATGGATCCAGGGGGGGCTGTTCACCTCCTCACAGGGTAGTCAAAACAGATTCCCTTGGCAAGGCCGTGGAAGGGAGAGCAAGCAGGAGTGACAGAAGAAGAAAAGAGAACTGTTTATGCCTCTTCTCTATACCGCCCCCCCCCCCCCCCCCCCCCCATCAGCAGGCCAATGAATTACATAGACCTTAGCATCATTTTGTATCCAATGGTAATCATTTTGCTTCCAGTCTTCGCAGTCAGGGACTAGGCTCAAGTTCCCCCTTCAAACCGGTCCCGGGGGGGTGGCTCTCTGATGTACCAAATCGCCTTTACTTCATCTCCGGTGTTTCCTTTTCCCTCCTTCCAGGTACATGGGGATCTCTCTGCTGGCCATGGGCTCCTGGTGGAGTTGATAATTACCTTCCAGCTGGTTTTCACTATTTTTGCCAGCTGTGATTCGAAGCGCAGTGATGTCACCGGCTCCGTGGCTTTGGCGATTGGATTGTCGGTTGCAATTGGACACTTGTTTGCTGTAAGTTAAAGGCTTCCCTTGAGGGGGGAGGAAATAGAATCCCAGGCCCCTTTATGGCTGCTTCAGGAGTGTGTGGAAAACTCTGTGCCCTTTATAGCTGCTGGAGATGTATCATAGAGTGATTTGGGTTGAAAGGGACCTTAAAGATCATCCTCTAGTTCCAAGCCCCCTGCCATGGGCAGGGACACCTCCTACTAAACCAGGTTGCTCAAGGCCAACCTGGCTTTGAACACTCCCAATGGAGCCTCTGCAATTTTTCTAGTCCACCAGTTCCACTACCTCACCACCCTCATGGGGAAGGATTTCATCCTCATGTCTCATCTAAATCCAGCTTCTTCCAGCTTGAAGTCATCACCCCTCATCCTGTCACTCCAGACCTTTATCAAAAGTCCTTCTCCAGCTCCCCTATACCCCCCTTCAAATACTGCAAGGATATGGTTGCTATATTCTTCATGGATCCTCACCAAAACCCTTTAGAGTAGCAGAAGGGTAAGGTTAGGTAACCTAACCATGGGTAGTCCAAACCATGGGTGCTGGAACATGTCCAGAGAAGGGCCAGGAGGATGATCAAAGGGCTGGAGCACCTCTCCTGTGAGGACAGACTGAAGGAGTTGGGGCTGTTCAGTCTGGAGAAGAGAAGGCTCCCAGGTGACCTCATTGTGGCCTTCCAGTATCTGAAGGGGGCCTACAGAAAGGCTGGGCAGGGACTGCTCAGGATCTCAGGGAGTGATAGGACTAGGGGGAAGGGAATGAAGCTGGAGGTGGGGAGGAAGTTTTTCCCCATGAGAGTGGTGAAGCCCTGGAATGGGTTGTCCAGGGAGGTGGTTGAGGCCCCATCCCTGGAGGTGTTTAAGCCCAGGCTGGATGAGGCTCTGGCCAGGCTGATCTGGTGTGGGGTGTCCCTGCCCATGGCAGGGGGGTTGGAACTGGCTGATCCTTGTGGTCCCTTCCAACCCTGACTGATACTGTGATACTAGTCTGTTGCATTGGAGGTTTTCTGCCTGTTTATGTGGTGACTTAGTTAATGTTATGAGAAGACCCAGGGAGGGTGGTGATACTTGCTGTCAAGATTAGAAGCCAAGCAAATCCAGCCATTGAATAACCATCTCCAAGACTTTAACAACAGGTAATGTTTTTGTCCTTGCTGTAGATCAATTACACTGGTGCCAGCATGAACCCTGCTCGATCGTTTGGACCTGCTGTCATCATGGGCAGATGGGAGAACCAATGGGTAACTGCTTTCATGCTTCCTTCACCATAGTGACAAACAGCTCTCAGGATTCTTCATACATCATTGGCTGTTAGTTGTCTGTCCCAGTATGTCCCATAGAGCAGTTTAAACTGGAAGTGTTTGAAGTGTGTACAGTAGGTCTAGGGAGGTTCTCCTCCCCTTCTGCTCTGCCCTGGTGAGACCACACCTGGAATACTACAGCCAGTTTTGGGCTCCCCAGTTCAAGAGAGACAGGAATAGAATCATACAATCAACAAGGTTGGAAAAGATCTCAAAGATCATCAAGTCCAACCTGTCACCCAACACCTCATGCCTACTAGACCATGGCACTAAGTGCCACATCCAATCCCCTCTTGAACGCCTCCAGGGACGGTGACTCCACCACCTCCCTGGGCAGCACATTCCAATGGCTAATAGTCTGCTGGAGAGAGTCCAAGGGAGGCTACAAGGATGATGAAAGGATTTGACCATCTCTTTATGGTTTAGTTGATTAGATAGGGTTGGATGATAGGTTGGAATCAGTCATCTCAAAGGTCTTTCCAACCTGGTTTGTTCTATTCTATAAAGGCTGAGAGCCCTGGGGCTGTTTAACCTGGAGAGGAGAAGGCTGAGAGGGGATCTGATCAATGTCTATAAATATCTGAGGGGTGGGTGTCAAGAAGAAGGGGCCAGGCTCTTTGCAGTGGTGCCCAGTACAAGGAGCAATGAATACAAACAGGAACCCAGGGAGTTTCACCTCAACATGAGGGAAGCTTCTTTATTGTGAGGGTGCTGGAGCCCTGGAGCAGGCTGCACTGAGAGGCTGCAAAGTCTCCCTCTCTGGAGACTTTCAAGGCTCACCTGGATGCATTCCTGTGTGGCCTGCCCTGGGTGATCCTGCTTTGGCAGGGGGGTGGACTTGATCTCCAGAGGTGCCTTCTAACCCCTGCCATTATGTGATTCCCTGTGGTGCTGAGGGACATGGCCTGGTGGTGCTAGGTTAATGATTGGACTTCATGATCTTGGGAAGTCTTTTCCAGCCTTAATGATGCTATGATTGTGTGATGGAGGCCATCCCAGGGGAGGGAAAGCGCTGACCTGCCAAAGCTGTGGTCTAAAGCTCCTTGCCAAGGGCTGCAGTGCAGTCTCCAGCACAGCAGTGTGGTGTTCAGAGGCTGTTTTGTGGAGGCTGTAGCTGGGGTGGAAAGGAAATCATACAAAAAGCTCAATCCAGCAAGACTGAGAGACTTGAGCTGCTAGAGAGGAAAATCCTCTGAGGCAGATTGCAGCCCCCCAGACATGCTGGTGAGAAGCTGTGGAAGTAATTCTGTCAGCTTCACGTTTCACCTGGTTCTGCAGCAAACTGGGGCAAGCCTAGAAAATGAGAGCAGAGACCCTCTGTGATCTGCTTCCCAGGGGAGAACCTGCCTCAGCAAATGCCTGTGGGAAGAGATGAAGGGGGTTGCAGTCTGGTCTTTGCAGACCAGAGCAGATGTTACCTGCTTCAATTTGAAAGCCTCAGCTTAACTAGGAGAGTTTGTGCAGGAAACAAATTGGATGAACAGATTGGGAGTGATGCAGTCATTTGCTGTAGCATCCCTCTAGGAGTCTTATTAAAAAACCAATTCACATTTTGAAAGGGAGGGGTGGACTGCAGCCCTGACCCCCACCTTGGCTTGCATCAAAAGAAGCTTGGCCAGCAGGTTGAGAGAAGTGATTCTGCTGCTCTGCTGAGACCTCACCTGCAGTGCTCTGGGAACCCCAGCACAAGAAAGACATCGACCTGATGGAGTGGGTCCAGAGGAGGGCCACAAAGATGATCAGAGGGGCTGGACCACCTCTCCTGTGAGGGCAGGCTGAGGGAGTTGTCAGCCTGGAGGCTCCAGGGAGACCTTGTAGCTGCAATCTAATATCTGAAAGGGACCTACAGGAAGGCTGGGGAGGGACTGTGTAGAAGGGCCTATGGTGATAGGATAAGGGGCAGTGGTTTGAAACCAAGGAGAGATTTAGGCTGGATGTCAGGAGGAAGTTCTGCACAATGAGAGTGGTGAAATCTCTGGAACAAGTTGCCCAGGGCTGTGGTTGAGGCCCCATCCCTGGAGATATTCAAGACCAGGCTTGAAGTGGCCCTGGGCAGCCTGCTCTAGTTGGAGGTGTCCCTGATGAGTGCAGGGGGGGTGGACAAGATGACCTTTGAGGATCCCTTCCAATGCAATGCAATCTGTGAATCTCTAAATAGAATAGAATTAACCAGGTTGGAAAAGCCCTTTGAGATCATCAAACCCAACCTATCACCCAACACCATCTGATCAACTAAACCATGGCACCAAGTGCCTCAGCCAGGCTCTTCCTAAACACCTCCAGTGGTGGTGACTCCACCACCTCCCTGGGCAGCACATCCCAATGGCCAATCTCTCTTTCTGGGAAGAATTTCTTCCTAACAACCAGCCTAAACCTCCCCTGACACAGCCTGAGACTGTGTCCTCTTGTTCTGGTGTTGCTTGCCTGGGAGAAGAGACCAACCCCCTCCTGGCTACAACTCAGGGAGTTGGAAAGAGCAAGAAGTTCTCCCCTGAGCCTCCTCTTCTCCAGGCTAAGCAGCCCCAGCTCCCTCAGCCTCTCCTCACAGGGCTATACTCCAGACCCCTCCCCAGCTTTGTTGCCCTTCTCTGGACACCTTCCAGCAACTCAACATCTTTCCTGAACTGGACACAGTACTCAAGGTGTGGCCTAACCAATGCAGAGTACAGGACACAATGACTTCCCTGCTCCTGCTGGCCACACTATTCCTGATGCAGGCCAGGATGCCCTTGGCCACCTGGGCACACTGCTGGCTCATGTTCAGCCTACTATTAACCAGTGCCTCCAGGTCCCTTTCTGCCTGGCTGCTGTCCATCCTCCCTGACCCCAGCCTGTAGCACTGCCTGGGGTTGTTGTGGCCAGTGTGTAGAACCCCACACTTAGATGTGTTAAATCCCATGCACTTGTAGGATCTGCATATTGCAGTGCATGTAAGGATTTTCTTGGTTTTGGGAAGTCTGAATCCCACATTGCTCCCACTGCAGCTAACAAGAGAAGCAGCATTGTCTTCAGGCCCTAAGGCTCCAATTCTGCAAACACGATACCATGTGTAACTTTGTTCCCAGGAGTTATCCTATTGAGGCAGATTTTTCCCACTTCTCAGGGGCTGCCTTGTTCCTACCAAAAACTGCTGTAGCTTTTCACAAGATTAATTATCCATACTCTGAGGGAGCCTGCCATTTATAACTAAGGCTATAAACAAATGTGCCATGGACAAACTTGCAAGAGAAGCTTAGCTACTGTTCTGGTCACTTGAGACATCCTTTTCCTCCAGAGCAGTGACATTGGCATTGACAGGAGCCAGGGGGCTTCTGAACCACAGAATCACCAAGGTTGGAAGAGACCTCAAAGATCATCAAGTCCAACCTCTCACCCAAGACCCCATGATGAAATCATGGCACCAAGTGCCATGTCCAATCCCCTCTTGAACACCTCCAGGGATGGGGACTCCACCACCTCCCTGGGCAGCACATCCCAATGGCTAACAACTCTCTCAGTGAAGAACTTTCTCCTCACCTCCAGCCTAAACTTCCCCTTTAAACAAATCCAGGCTTGGGTACTCCACCTCCTGCCTGGGCAGCACACTCCAATGCCTGACCGCTCTTGCTCTGAATAACTTCTTCTTAATGTCCAGTCTAAACCTACCCAGTAGTAACTTGAGGCCATTCCCTCTTGTGTCCTCTGTGAGAGGAGACCAGCACCAGCCTCTTTACAAGCTCCTTTCAGGGAGCTGTAGGCAGCAATGAGGTCTCCCCTCAGCCTCCTCTTCTCCAAACTAACCATCCTCAGCTCCATCAGTTGTTCCTCATCAGATTTATTCTCCAGGCCCTTCACAGCTTTCTTGCTCTCCTCTGCCCTGGCTCCAGCACCTCCACATCTCTCCTGTACTGAGGTGCACAAAACTGGACACAGTACTCGTGGTGTGGCCTCTCCAGTGAGGTCTGTGGTGCCAGTTCTGGGCCCCTCAGTTTAAGAAGTACATTGAGACACTTACAGGTGTCCAGAGAAGGGCAATGAGGCTGGGGAGGGGTCTGGGGCACAGCCCTGTGAGGAGCGGCTGAGGGAGCTGGGGTTGCTTAGCATCTGTTGGTCTCCTCTCCAAGGCAAGCAGCACCAGAACAAGAGGACACAGTCTCAAGCTGTGCCAGGGGAAGTTTAGGCTTGAGGTGAGGAGAAAGTTCTTCCCATAGAGAGTTGTTAGCCATTGGAATGTGCTGCCCAGGGAGGTGGTGGAGTCACCATCCCTGGAGATGTTCAAGAGGGGATTGGATGTGGCACTTGGTGCCATGGTCTAGTAGTCATGATGCGCCGGGTGCCAGGTTGGACTTGATGATCTCTGAGGTCTTTTCCAACCTTATCGAGTCTATGCTTTTCTCTGGCTTCTTCATTTGTTCTGGAGCTTAATGCTGGCCTTTATTTGCCACCTCTTTCTGCAGGTGTATTGGGTGGGACCAATAATAGGAGCAGTGCTTGCTGGTGCCCTGTACGAGTACGTCTACTGCCCGGACGTGGAGCTGAAGCGGCGCTTTAAAGATGTCTTCAGCAAGGCCACTCAGCCCTCCAAGGGCAAGTACATTGAGGTGGATGACAGCAGGAGCCACGTGGAGACTGATGACCTGATCCTGAAGCCTGGCATCGTTCATGTGCTCGATGTTGACAGGGGTGAGGACAAGAAGGGAAGAGATCCATCCAGCGAGGTGTTGTCTTCTGTATGACTAGCAAGAAGCACTGAAAGCAGAGAGCAGCCTGCTAGCACGTCCACAGATATCCTGCCACCTATTAAAGAAACAGATCTCCTCTAAACTGAGCTCCTGCCAGCTCTTGAAAGGTATGGTGTGGGCAGCTGCGTGGTCATGGTCTCACCAAACCATACTCCTGGCTCAGCTGGAAGATTAGGACTTGGCTATAATTAGGATTCCCCTTCTACTCTTCCAAATTAGGAGCTGCTCCTAGTATTTTCCTTCCCTTCTTTCCCCCAAATCAGAATGAAATCAAAAAGAGAGAGATGGAAGCTTTCTCCTTTAATAAACCAGTCAATAATGAGATGGAGAGAGAGGTGTTTAACATTCAGATTGACAGTTAAGATGTAGCAGGAAATGCCTATAGACATGAAGACCTACTTATCAGATTGTTCTTCTGACACTTAATTGGCTGTTGTCAGCTCTGATTAGAACATCTCCATCCATTAAGTGTTCTTCATGAGGTCCAGGGACAGCACCAAGAGTACTGGAAGTGTTTTCTCCCCAGACAGGCACAGGAGCGTCATTGCCACTCCTGCACGTCGCCAAACTACCTCTGAAAAGCAATTAACCCTGCTCTGGCTGTTAAAAATCAAATCAAACAAATTCCATCAGCCCATCAGCTTTCACTCCTGATTTGCAGTCTAAATTGTTACTCTCTGAAGGAAATACCATGAGCAAAGGAATGCTGAAGCCCGCTGTCAAAGCATCTGACTGTGTAATCTCCTGCTCCCTCCTGTCACTCTCTCTCTGGTGAAACGCTCTCCTGGGCTCTGGCTCCTGACCACTCTCGTGTTAGCAGGCTCTCAAGGTCACACAGAGAACACAAAGGCTCTCCTGTTCCTTAACAACTCCGATAAGAGCTATCAGAAGAAAAGAAGGCCTCTCTGTTTTCAGTGCGCTTGTTCAAATCCACACCTTGCTGCGCTCATTTCTCCGAACTAGAGGGTTTTAAATCACTTAACCTTTCTCACAAGGGGGTTGGAGAGGTGTTTGGGGTTGGGTTTTGGTTTTTTTTGTCTGGTTGTGGGGTGTTTTTTTTAATTGATTAGTGCTGTAGAGGGGTTTTTAACTTTTAACTCTATTGAAACACTGATTGGGAAATACTTTATAACAGATGATAAAAATATGACTGCTCCTGGCTTGGGGTTTTGGTGGTTGGTTGTTTGTTGTTGTTGTTGTTGTCACTTGATGCCCAACTGTTTGAACAGGATCTGTGCTGCTTCCAGGGCTCTTCGAGTCTTAATTACACCTCTGGCAAAGGTTTCTTGTTAGGAGAAGGTGCAAGCACTTGCAGGGCTTTGGAAAGAGAAGGGAAGGTGGAAGATGCTCAGTAATCAGTCTTGCCCTTCTAGAAGTGTTTTGACAGACAGAATGGCCCCAGCAGAACGCTTCTGCGCTGCTCCTGACTTACTGCTTTTGTCTCTGGTCTGTGTGGCTTTGAGTTTTGCAGCATGCAGCTGCAGAGCAGGCAGGAGCCTGCCATTGCTATTGTAATTGTATATTGTTATTTTATTGTTATTGGTTTGGAATTGAAAAGCTACTCCTGCCTGCTCAGCAAGAAGAGGGGGGGAAAAAACTTCAGTCCTGACTGAAAACCTTGTCTGCTCTTTGAATAGAATAGAATTAACCAGGTTGGAAAAGACCTTTGAGATCATCAAGTCCAACCTATCACCCAGCACCATCTGATCAACTAAACCATGGCACCAAGCACCCCATCCAGTCTCTTCTTAAACACCTCCAGTGATGGTGACTTCACCACCTCCCTGGGCAGCACATTCCAATGGGCAATCTCTTTCTGGGAAGAATTTCTTCCTAACCTCCAGCCTAAACCTCCCCTGGTGCAGCTTGAGACTGTGTCCTCTTGTTCTGGTGGTGCTTGCCTGGCAGAAGAGACCAACCCCCACCTGGCTACAACCTCCCTTCAGGGAGTTGTAGACAGCAATGAGGTCTCCCCTGAGCTTCCTCTTCTCCAGGCTAAGCAACCCCAGCTCCCTCAGCCTCTCCTCACAGGGCTGTGCTCCAGACCCCTCCCCAGCCTTGTTGCCCTTCTCTGGACGCCTTCAAGTGTCTCACTGTCCTTCTTAAATTGAGGAGCCCAGAACTGGCCACAGGACTCAAGGTGTGGCCTAACCAGTGCTGAGCACAGGGCACAATGACTTCCCTGCTCCTGCTGGCCACACTATTCCTGATGCTGGCCAGGATGCCACTGGCCTTCTTGGCCCCCTGGGCACACTGCTGACTCATGCTGACATCCTCTACATGCAGTTTTTGTTACAGGGGATTAGATGTTTCTAGTCAGATCATAAGCTCCTGCTACACTCAAATCTCTGCACTGTGGTCCAAAGGCAGTTTTCTACCCCCAGCTTTCAGCACCTTAGAGCCCCAGGGTGTCCTGCCACACTCATTTTCCTGTTTTCATAGAATAGTTCAGCTTGGAAGGGACCTCAGAGATCATCTGCTCCAACCTCCCTGCTGAGGGCAGTGATGCCTCTCAGCTAGACTTGATTGCTCCTCATCTGGCGTGGCCTTGAGCATCCTGAGGGAGGGGACATCCACAACCTCCCTGGTCAGACTACTCCAGAGTCCTACCACCCTTGGACTGAAGAACTTCTTCCTAAGATCCAATGTAAACCTACTTTTCCTCAGCTTCAATCCATTTCCCCTTGTCCTGTCTCCAGACATCCTCATGACAGGTCCCTCTGCAGCCTTCCTGCAGTCTCCCTTCTTGTCTTAAACACTGTTAGAGTGTGGCACAGACTCCCTGTGGTGAGCAGGAGCTTCATGCCTCCTCCATGCATTTACAGCTGGACCATGATCTCTGCCCTGCAGCCCCAGACACAGCATGTGGCATACAGAGACACAGGACAGGGCTCTCCTTGGGTGACCCAGTGCCAGCCCCACTGCCAGCCTGGGAGCCCTCCCTCCAGTCACACTGCATATCACATCTCTCTTGCAGCATCACAGAGTGAAGTGAGGTAGCTGGCACTTGTGTGAGGACACAGCCCAGGACAGGGGCACAGTCCAAGGGCATGAGCACGCTTGGGCACCTGCAAGGGACAATGCCAAGCTGCAGATAAGATCTTATCCCACAGCAAGGACTAAGTCTCCCAGGGAAGGGCAACACAGGTGTGGTGTTCAGCCCCTTGCATACCTCTGCTCAGATGGATAAATGCTGAGCAGATTCAGTGAGCAAGATCAAAACTCGTGGTTTTGTTGGGTTTTTGGTGGGGTTTTTTGTCTAATCTTTTGTTCTGGCTTTTTTTCCCCCCCTTTTCTTCCTTCTTCTTTATTCCTTCAACAGCTGTATTTGTTAAAGGGACACTCTGATTAAAGCTTTTGCATGGCTCCAAGAGCTCAAGCAGAAAGCCATCCACGTAGCACTGGTGGATTTTTAAGCAAAGGTTTGCTTTGTTTTTAATCATTTCATTTTATTTTGTTCAAAGCCACTCCTTAAAAGCTCTAATTTTGTGAATTTTGCATGGTTCTGTGTTATTTAAATCAGCTGTGATTTGGTTTGTGCTTCAGGGCCCTTCACAAATGGCTTGGTGCATATTTTCCCTCAGCCAGGCTGAGTCTGCTGCTGAGGTGAGCAGAATATGAGCAGGGCAGCCCAGCAGCCCCCTCACTCAGGAGGGTGTTTTTGGGTGTGCCTTGCAACAATCTGCACTGCTGCCATGTGGGAAGCACTCAGAACCAGTCCCAGAAGAGCTCCTCACTCAAGGAGAGCATCTTGGAGATAAGGTACTGAGACCCCTGCAAAGGTGAGGTGACAGAAGGGAAGCTAAAATGAAGAGCACTGGGAAAGTAAAGGATGTTGCCATGCATTGGGCATCAACAGGCAAGCAAGATGTGGTAGGTCTGCTCCTGCTCCCATAAACCCAGACTCATGGAGGAGATTGTCAGTGGGCTCAGGATTGTTTCTACCAGAGCTTTTTGGCTCCTCATGACTTCTTCCATGCACTTCCCTGTGGTGATTCCATTATACAGAATTCACCAGGTTGGAAAAGACCTTTGAGATCATTGAGTCCAACCTATCACCCAACACTATCTAATCAACTAAACCATGCAACCAAGCACCCCATCCAGTCTGGAAACACCCCAAATTCTCTTGTGTGTCCATGATATGCAGATTGACCTTAGAGTAAAAGCTTGGAAGATTTCCTCTATCAATAGGATAGGATAGAATTAACCAGGTTGGAAAAGACCTTTGAGATCATTGAGTCCAACCTATCACCCAATACCATCTAATCAACTAAACCATGGCACCAAGTGCCTCATCCAGTCTCTTTTTAAACACCTCCAATGATGGTGACTCCACCACCTCCCTGGGCAGCACATTCCAATGGGCAATCTCTCTTTCTGTGAAGAATAGAATAGGATAGAGAGTGTTTCAGCAGGATACTGAATTCTGGAAGGAGATGGATTCAGCTTCAGGTTTCTGAGCCACCCTAAAGTACATCCTTAGGGAGTGGCTTTCATCACAGATGGTTCTGGCCCACCCCAAGAGCTCACCGTTCATGTGAGGCAATGTCACTCTTGAGCATCCCTTAGGGCTTGATTTAGCTTTGACCTCCAGGGCTGTGTGCTCCTCAAAGTTGTTGTGCAGTGCTGGCATCCCTGTACAAGAGTCACCCTTGGTTAAGTAATAATTACCCTGAACTTTTCCTAGATTGGAACTATTTCTGCCTTAATGTGATTTAAAACAATGCCTACTTTAATCCTGTTTGAGTGAGATCTATGTTCTAAAGGCCTTGAGCTCTACCTTGTATCTCACAGCATGACTTGGGGTCCTCTCAAAGTGTTTATGGGTTGGCATGGGACCTGTTGAATGTTTTGTTTATAGCATTCTAGAATGGTTTGGGTTGGAAGGGACCTTCAAGATCATCCAGTTCCAACCCTTCTGCCATGGGCAGGGACACCTCCCACCAGCCCAGCTTGCTCAAGGCCTTATCCAGCCTGGCCTGGAACACCTCCAGGGAGGGGACAGCTACATCTTTTCACTACAAGTCCTTGTCAAAAGTACCTCCCCAGCTTTCTTCTAGGTCCCATCTCCCCAGGCAACCTGTTCCAGTGTCTCACTACCTTCACTGGGAAGAGTGTGTGGTGGATGGATCTCCTAGGAGGTGTGTCAGACTAGGGTCTTAAAAAGCCCCTGGCTAAGTCTGTGACTCCTCCTTGCTAGCATGATTGCCATGCTGTGTTTGCACTTCAGCAGGCATTCAGCATGTTTAATTCCTGAGTTTCAGGATGAAAGGCTGGAAGCTAACACCAGCTACAGCGAGGCACACAAACACCTTTTGGGTTGCATGAACTCTTGAGGAGCTTATCAGCTAAATTCTGTTCTCAGGAGATTAAAAACAAATAAATAGACAAAGGGAAGGAGAAAGGAATCCCTGCAGCACTTGAGCTGTCATCTTAACCCTTCTCCTCTTGAAGTGTTTGGGAGCTGCATCTTTTCCTTCATTCAGTGGAAGCAGGAGCAAGACTCATCTGATGTGGTGCTGAGGCTCTGAGCTTCGCAGAGTGTGGTTTCATTTCTGATGATTGATCATGCTTGCCACACTCTCTGCTTGGAAGGCTAGATGGCCTCCCACTTCCCACCTTTTCCACTGCTTGGTGGCAGAGCAGTTTGCAGGCTTCTCTCTGCAGCCTGGGTGCCACATCCAGGATGTTTTACACCATCCAAATATTTGTAACCTGCATAAAATGTGAGCCTTCACCTTGGGGGCTCTGCTGAAAGCACCCTGCACAACTGTTCTGTGTCTCAGATCACCCTCTGTGTGTGTGTGTGTGCATCTTGAGCTTCTCAAGGACTTACTGGACAGAGAAGATGCAAATAGAGGCTGAACTATTTGTGATGTGATCTAAGTCATACTTGTTGCAGTCTGTTATTCAGGTCAAGCAAACAATCAAGGTGGATTTTGTTTTCTCTCTTTTAATTGCTCCCCACAAGACTGCTTGTTGCTGAAATTCTGTGTCACTATGGATCAGAACTAATGTTAGAGGACTGAGCATTTCCCTGTGTAACATGTGGAATAATCTACTGGAAAAACACACCCTCTGAAATAATCCCTGATTGCCTGCTTCCCTCTTGTATTCTGCTGTATCTCACACTGCTGTTGCAAATAAATGATCTGTTTAAAAAAACAAAGAGGAAAAAAAAAAGGCATCCTGTGGTCACTGGAAAACTTTGGAGGATCCTAAACCTCAGGGCTAAAATACATAAGGAACAAACCACTGCCCAGGGTAGTGGGCAAGGGCTTGATGTCAAGGTAGAGGTGGGCAACAAGTGGTGTCCCTCAGAGGGCTGTACTGGGAGCAGTGCTGCTCAATATCTTCGTCAGTGATACAGACAGCAAGGTTGAGGCACCCTCAGCAAGTCTCCAGGTGATACCAAGCTGAGTGGTGTGGTTGGTAAGTCTGAAGGATGGGATGGCATGCAGAGGGATCTGGACATGCTGGGGAGGGGGGCTGAGGAGAATCTCATGAGGTTCAGTAAGCAAAAGTATAAGGTCCTGAACCTAGGTCAGGGCAATCCTGGAAATCAATACAGGCTGGGGGATGAGAAGATTGAGAGCAGCCCTGTGGAAAAGGACTTGGGGGTGCTGGTGGGTGAGAAGCTGGACATGAGGCAGCAGTGTGTGCTAGAAGGCCAATGGCAGCCTGGGCTGCATCAAAAGCAGTGTGGCCAAAGATGCAGAGAGGAGATTCTGCCACACTGCACTGCTCTGGTGAGAACTTACCTGGAATACTCCGTCCAGCCCTGAGAATCCTAATACAAGAAAGATTGACCTGCTGGAGCGGGTCCAGAGGAGGGCACAAAGATGATCAGAGGGCTACAGCACCTCTGCTGTAAAGCCAGGCTGAAAGAGTTGGAGCTGTTCAGCCTGGAGAAGAGAACACTCCAGGGATACCTTAGAGCAGCCTTCCAGTACCTGAAGGGGGCTACAAGAAAGCTGGGGAGGGACTTTTTATAAGGGCTTGTGGTGACAGGACAAGGGGCAAGGGGTTGAAACTCAAGGAGGGCAGATTTAGACTGGAGATGAGGAAAAAATTCTTGACAGTGAGGGTGGTGAGACACTGGCACAGGTTGCCCAGGAATGTTGTGGATTCCTCCTCCCTGGAGGTGTTCAAGGCCACCTTGGATGAGGCTTTGAGCAACCTGGGCTGGTGGAAGGTGTCCCTGCCTATGGCAGGGGGGTTGGAAGTGGGTCATTACCAATGTCTCTTCCAAATTAAACCATTTTATGACTTTAAGACACATATAATAGGAATCTAAGTATCAGGACAGTTAGAAAGTCAAACAAGTAGTGATGTAGCTGCATGCAGTTAAAGCAAACTCTCTTTCCTGTAAAGAACAGGAAAGCTGCAGTGTGGGCAAGGGAGATCTTTGTGGTGTGCCACTTACCCAGTGGCTGCTGGCACTCTGGGGTTAAAATGTGGTCCCTGTTGTATGAGGACACAGATGTAGGGTTGTGGATCACATCTGAGCCACAGATAGGAGAGGCTGAGCCCTGCTGGGTGGCAGTGTGACTGAGTTTCAGTGGTGACAGTGACCTCAGCAGTGAGAACTACAAGCAGTAGCTGTGGCCCAGTCATCTGCTTACAAAGAGAACTTCAGAGTGTAAATGTTGCCAGTATCAGATTCCTTTTAAACCCTCCTCTGGCTTCAGCCTCATTTATCTGTTGCAGATTGAGGGGCACTGCAGATGTTATAAGCTCCTTTATTTGTATCTGCCTGATAACTCTTATCTTGGCTCTTCATTTCTGCTGACCTTCCTCGCCTCATTAGAAAGGAAGTGCTGACAAGTGCAAAGGCTGTGGCATAATCCAGCTAAAGAAGCTATCACAAGGGTAGTCTGAAAGGTGAAAGGAGCTTTTGTTACTTGTCTCTCATTTTGCCATGTGTGATGGACCTGGCCAGGTTGGACAGATGGGCTGAGGTCAGTTGTTTGAAGCTCAAGAAGGCCAAATGCTGGGTCCTGCACTCTACAATCATAGCATTGAATTGGAAAGGACCTCAAGGATCAGCCAGGTCCAACTCCCCTGCCATGGGCAGGGACACCTCACACTACAGCAGGTTGCTCACAGCCACAGCCAGCCTGGCTGCAAACACCTCCAGGGATGAGGCTTCCACCACCTCCCTGGGCAACCTGTGCCAATCTCTCACCACCCTCATGGGGAACAACTTCTTCCTCACATCCAATCTGAATCCATCCATTTCTAGTTTTGTTCCATTAACTTGGGTCACAACAACCCCAGGAATGCTGCAGGCTTGGGGCAGAGTGGCTGGGAACTGCCTAGCAGAGAAAGACCTGGAGGGTACTGGAACATGAGGTGGTGTGTGCTCAGGTGGCCAAGAAGGTCACCAGCATCCTGGTCCATTCCAATGGCCAACAACTCTCTCTGTGAGGAACTTTCTCCTCACCTCCAGCCTAAACTTCCCCTGGTGCAGCTTGAGACTGTGTCCTCTTGTTCTGGTGCTGCTTGCCTGGGGGAAGAGACCAACCCTTGGTCATTAATTTCCACTTATTTCTGACCCACATGGCTTTCAGCTTCAGGAGTGGTCACAGCTTGAAGAGTGGACGCAGCCTGAGGAGTGGTCACAACTTGAGGAGTGGTCACAGCTTGAGGAGTGGTCACAGCTGGCTCCTCCTACTGTGGAGGAAATTGGGTTCTGCTGCTCTTCCTCCCAAGGTTCATAAGGCACTTAAACCATTTCAGAATTGATTACCTTACACATTTTGGCACCTTCTAGCATGAGAAATACTCTGCCACTATCCCACTTACCCACAGGATTAGCCCTATCCTGTGGGGATTGTTGCTTCACTTTGGAACAGCCAATCTCAGAGTGCTGGAGATTTACAAGGGCTGGTAGTGATTGGATGAGTGGCATCGGGTTTAAGTTTGAGGAGGGTAGGTTTAGACTGGAGATGAGGAAGAAATTCTGGACAGTGAGGGTGGGGAGACACTGGAACAGGTTGCCCAGGGAGGCTGTGGATGCATTCTCCCTGGAGGGGTTCAAGGGCAGGCTGGATGAGGTCTTGAGCAACCTGAGCTAGTGGAAGCTGTCTCTGCCCATGGCAAGGGGGTTGGAACTGGATGATCTTGAAGGTCTCTTCCAACCCAAACCATTCTGTGATTCTCTGATTCTGTGATTCCTTCATTTTTCCTCAAAGAAAATCCCTTTGGAAACTCCAGTGATATTTCCACTGTTCTGTGCCAGTGCCTAATTATTTCCATTTGCCTGGAATCTCAGTGCCCAGCTGCCTAGTGCTCCCATTTCAGACTAGAATGCATGCTCATTTTGGTTTGGTCTGCTTCATTCCCTGCCTTTCCAGCTGAATGAGCTCATCAGAGCTGGAATGAGATGGTTTAGTCTCTAGAGCCTCCCTCTCTGAGCTTCTTCAAGCTGCTGCTGCCTGCTTTGGACCTGGGGACACTTACCTAGGCAGCAGCAGAGTCACCCCAGAGGAGGGCATCTCATCTGCCCTGGGTGTCCAGAGCTGTACTACATCCTGCCTTAGCTTCAGATCAAGTTGGTTTGCACCAGCTGATCCTGCTCTTAGACAACTGCAGTAAACAGTGTCCCAGCAAAGAAGTAATCAATTCTGAAAAGATGGAATCTGGGCTTGTGGCAAGTCCCTGGGCTCTGGTTTGCAGAGAAAAGAAACCAAACCCATCAGCAGGAGAAGAGAAACAATGGGTCCACCGGCCCTGAGTGTTCTGAACATATGCACATGAACATCCAGCAAGAAGCAGCCTAATGCTTCGTGATTAGAGACGACAGAGCAGGGAGACAATGAACTCGGAGATCGAGAAGCTGCACAGAGATGTTGGACTCTGCTGCTGCTTGCCCACAGGGCTCGCTCCGGAGAAGCAGCTGCACAGCATCTCCTCGGAGCTGAGTCAGACCAGCTGCACAGGGCAGGCTGCACACAGACACAAATGGTTCAGACACAAGGGCTTTGTTGTTTCCCTCCCTCCTTCCACAGCTGCCCAGCACACTTCAGAGTTACTGGAGGCAAGCGTCGCTGGGGCATAAATACAGAAGCTTCTCTAGCCTGAAGGATGCAAATGTGAGAATAAAGCTTTGTGTCCTCCAACCTTTTCCCTTTCAAAAAGCCCAGGAGGGAGCTGGAACAGAGGAGGGCAAAAAGTCCATCTGGACCCCTCTGCATCAGAGCTGTTCCTAGAGCTGCCCTTAGAGAAGTGACCCATAGGTTCATTTATCCCTGTGCCACTGAAATATGGAATCATAGAATCAGTAAGGTTGGAAAAGACCTCAGAGATCATCAAGTCCAACCTGTCACCACAGACCTCATGACTACTAAGCCATGGCACCAAGTGCCACATCCAATCCCCTCTTGAACACCTCCAGGAGTGGTGACTCCAACACCTCCCTGGGCAGCACATCCCAATGGACAATTACTCTCTCTGGGAAGAACTTTCTCCTCACCTCCAGACTAAACCTCCTCTGGCACAGCTTGAGACTGTGTCCTCTTGTTCTGGTGCTGCTTGCCTGGGAGAAGAGACCAACCCCCACCTGGCTACAACCTCCCTTCAGGGAGTTGGAGAGAGCAAGAAGGTCTCCCCTGAGCCTCCTCTTCTCCAGGCTAAGCAACCCCAGCTCCCTCAGCCTCTCCTCACAGGGCTGTGCTCCAGACCCCTCCCCAGCTTTGTTGCCCTTCTCTGGACACCTTCAAGAGTCTCAATGTCCTTCTTAAACTGAGGGGCCCTGAACTGGACTGGCCCTGGACTCAAGGTGTGGCCTCAGCAGTGCTGAGCACAGGGCACAAGGACTTCCCTGCTCCTGCTGGCCATGCTGTCTCTGATGCAGGCCAGGATGCCACTGGCCTTCTTGGTCACCTGGGCACACTGCTGGCTCATGTTCAGCTGCTATCAATCAATCCCCCCAGGTCCCTTTCTGCCTGGCTGCTCTCAGCCACTCTGACCCCAGCCTGTAGCACTGCCTGGGGTTGTTGTGGCCACAGTGCAGCACCAGGCACTTGGGCTTGTTGAATGCTATGCTGTTGGACTCTGCCCATCTGTCCAGCCTGTCCAGGTCCCACTGCAGAGCCTCTCTACCCTCTAACAGATCAACTCCTGCTCCCAGGTTGGTGTCATCTGCAAATGCACTAATGATGGACTCCATCCCTCAACCTCTTTCACCACTAGCCTTTGGAGTTAAGATAAATATCCTTTGGTTGAGTCCAGCTGAAGAGCATCTGAGGATTATACCCTGCAGCTCTTGGTATTGTGTCTGAGTGCTGAGGAAAAGTCAGAGCAAACTGATTTGATTTCCTCCCCAGTCAGAAACATTGCTTTGTGTGTTTGGGCTTTTGGTTTCTTTTTAAAAGGGAAAGACTGGTCTTTTTCTTCTTTATTTTCTTCTTGCAGGGCTCTGTTTGAGGTTGTCCACTCTTTATTTTACCTTTTCTACAGGTTGAATCCTCAAACATAGAAAGAGAGAATTGTTTCAGCTGGAAACAACCTCTAAGACTGAGTCCAACCATCAACCCAACGCCACCATGGCTGTTAAACCGTGTCCCAAAGTGCCATGGCCACAGGTCTCTTGAACACCTCCAGGGATGGGGACTCCACCACCTCCCTTGGCAGCCTGTTCCAATCCCTGACCACTCTTGCAGTCAAGCAAATTTTCCCAATCTCCAACCTAAGCCTCCACTGGCACAATTTCAGGCCATTGTTCTATCACCATGGAGGTGTTAAGTCTTGTCCAACCACACCAATTCTATGAGCCTAGGATCTTACCAATAATGAGCTGCTAGGCCCTTGCATTAGCCCTTTCTGTTTAATGATGCTCTGGTTGTGTGACAAATGAAGCATGTGAAGTATCTCTGCTGGGAATGACTCAGGGATTAAGTGCTCTTGGAGGATTAGGGTGGTTATGCTTCTCACAGCAGTGCAAGGGAGCTGGAAAACCTTCTGGATGGGGCTGGATCTCTTCATATCAAAATCATAGAATCATTTTGGTTGGAAAAGACCTCTGAGTCATAGATTCATAGAATGGCTTAGGTTAGAAAGGGCCTCAAAGATCATCTTGTTCCAACCCCCTGCTGTAGGCAGCGACACCCTCCACTAGCTCAGGCTGCTGAAAGCCTCATCCAACCTGCCCTTGAACACCTCCAGGAAGGGGGCATCCACAACCTCCCTGGGCAACCTGTTCCAGTGTCTCCCCACCCTCACTGTCAAGAATTTCTTCCTCACCTCCTGTCTAAATCTCCCCTCTTCCAGTTTCTATCCATTACCCCTCATCTTATCACTACAAGCCCTTGCAAAGTCCCTCCCCAGCTTTCTTGTAGGCCTCTTTCAGGTACTGGAAGAAGATCATGGAGTCCAACCCTCCCTCTAGGTCTACCAAGTCTGGTACTAAACCATGTTCTTCAGCACCACATCTCTGCCTCTTTTCAACACCTCCAGAAGTCTTGCTCTGCATAATGAGAGGTGGCCTCAGGTGGCCTGGAAGCTGCCTCAGACCATTGTTGATATAAATAGTCAGAGATGCTGCAGTAGAGACGGTGCTGGGATGCTCCATGCAATGTGACCCTGCTAACATAAATTCAAAGAGACTGTGGGAGAAACATTTGTGTTAAGAATAAAATTTGCTGTAAAAATAGGTGGTGAAATAAAGAGGATGCAAGTGGACACCTCCAAAGGCACTTCACAGCAAGCTGTAGCTCACATTAAGTGTTTTGCAGGAGGAATTACACTGTGCTTTGGAATGTTTGCTTCCATTTATCATCTCAGGTAGTCCCTCAGAACATTCTTTACATGACCCTCAAAGCTTCTCTCAAAATCCAGGTGCAAACCATTCTTGTAAGGGAAGCAGGATTTGGTGTTGCTAATTAGCAGTGACTGATTTCTGGTACCAAATGAGATCTCCTTTATGTTTCTGTCCTTCCTGCTCCTGCTCAGACAAACTAAGGCATGGAAACAAAGCTGCACTGTTGTGCTGCAAGGAGAAGTCAGGATGAGCAGAGGTAAATTATTCAAAGGACAAGATGATGCACTCTGAGTCCTTGTGCCTAGAACTGAGGTTAGTCCCTTGAAGTGTCCTCCATAAAGCAGCTGAGCTCCTTGGAAGAAGTAGAATCACAGAATTGTCAGGGTTGGAAGGGACCTCAAGGCTCAGCCAGTTCCAAACCCCCTGCCATGGGCAGGGACACCTCACACTCCAGCAGGTTGCTCACAGCCACATCCAGCCTGGCTGCAAACACCTCCAGGCAGGAGGCTTCCACCACCTCCCTGGGCAACCTGTGCCAGGCTCTCAGCACCCTCATGGGGAACAACTTCTTCCTAACATCCAACTCAGCCAGCTGTCAATCAGCACCACCAGGTCCCTTTCTGCCTGGCTGCTCTCAGCCACTCTGACCCCAGCCTGTAGCACTGCCTGGGGTTGTTGTGGCCAGAGTGCAGCACCTGGCACTTGGATTTGTTAATGGATCTATGATTCTGTGGTCTTGGAGGTCTTTTCCAACCAAGATGGATCTATGATTCTATGCTCTTAAAGGTCTTTTCCAGCCATAGTGATTCTGTGATTCTGCCTCCAAGTCCTTTCCTGTATCATCAGCACAGGCAAAGCCTGTGGGATCGTGAGGACAAGCTGTCCACAGGCATGTTTTCAATGCCTGACCTTCTCCCAAGCGAGGGCACAGCCTGTGCTCAGCTGCATGGGCTTCAGGCAATGGGTTTGAAGCTGTTTCTCCTTGTGTGTGCTCTGTGTGGTGCGCTTGCTGTGCCCAAACTGGCAGAGGTTCAGCATTCACAGGTGTGGCAACTGCTACCAACGGACTTCAGCAGACAGCTGGCTTTGTTTGCAGAGATCTGGGAGGGGTGGATCCAGGTAGCAGTCTCCTGCTCCTTCACTTTGCTCCAGATTATCCATATCCCACCGAACCTGGCAAAGAGCAGGGGAGCTCTCTGCAGTGGAAAGCACAACCAGGAGAGATCTCCTCAGTGGAAAGTGACCTTGGTTCAGCAGTCTGTGATAATGCTTCCTACCAAGCTGGTATCCAGTTCTGGGCCCCTCAGTTTAAGAAGGACATTGAGGCACTTGAAGGTGTACCGAGAAGGGCAATGAGGCTGGGGAGAGGTCTGGAGCACAGCCCTGTGAGGAGACACTGAGGGAGCTGGGGTTGTTTAGCCTGGAGAAGAGGAGGCTCAGAGGAGACCTTCCTGCTGTCTACAGCTCCCTGAAGGGAGGTTGTAGGCAGGAGGGGGTTGGTCTCTTCTCCCAGGCAACCAGCACCAGAACAAGAGGACACAGTCTCAAGCTGCACCAGGGGAAGTTTAGGCTGGAGGTGAGGAGAAAGTCCTTCCCAGCAAGAGAGATTGCCCATTGGAATGTGCTGCCCAGGGAGGTGGAGTCACCATCACTGGAGGTGCTCAAGAGGAGACTGGACGTGCCACTTGGTTTAGTAGTCATGAGGTGTTGTGTGACAGGTTGGATTTGATGATCTTTGAGGTCTTTTCCAACCTTATTGATTCTATGATTCTCCTACCTGAAAGTAGACCACAGAATCACAGAGCAACAGAGGCTGGAAGGGACCTCTGGAGATCATCAAGTCCAACCACCCTGCCAGAGCAGTGTCACCTAGAGCAGGTTGCACAGGATAACATCCGGATGGGTTTTGAATGGCTCCAAAGGAGACTTTACACCCCTCTGGGCAACCTGGTCCAGTGTTCTACTACCCTCAAAGTAAAGCAGTTCAATCCCATGTTGAGAAGAACCTTCCTGTGTTCAAGTTCCTGCCTGCTACCTCTTGTCCTGGTGCTGGAGAGTTTCATCTTGACAACAACCAGGCTGAACAGTACACAAGAGCAATGCTGTGCTATTCTTTCTATTCTATCCTATCCTATCCTATTCTATCCTATCCTATCCTATCCTATCCTATCCTATCCTATCCTATCCTATCCTATCCTATCCTATCCTATCCTATCCTATTCTATCCTATCCTATCCTAATTTCCAGCCAACCAAGGTGTGGTAACAGCCTTGCCGCTTACTTAGGAATGCTGTGAGCTTTGCTCCTTGATGTTGATGTTGATCACTTTTTATTACCTGCAATTCTGACCCAGCAGGTCAGATTATCATTACTAAGAGTCAGTCATGGTTTAATGACCTGGAGGTCAGAGTTTTACTGTGCTAGGAAGTGTGGAGATATAACACAGAATGAGCTCTGTCCCAGAACCTGACGCTCAAACTAGAGGACTGTTGGCGGGAAAGGTGATAAAACCAACAGCCCTGGGGAGAGGAGAGAAGGTGAAACAGAGCACAGGCAGCCAGGAAGGCAAGGATCACATCACCCCAGGTGTGAAATACAGGAGATTCTCTTCAGGTTTCTGAAATGCCTCATTGCCCAATAGCATCCTGGCCTGCATCAGGAAGAGTGTGGCCAGCAGGAACAGGAAGGTCATTCTGCCCTGTACTCAGCACTGGTTAGTCCACACCTTGAGTCCTGTGTCCAGTTCTGGGCTCCTCAGTTTAAGAAAGATGTTGAGTTGCTGGAAGGTGTCCAGAGAAGGGCAACAAAGCTGGGGAGGGGTCTGGAGCACAGCCCTGTGAGGAGAGGCTGAGGGAGCTGGGGTTGCTTAGCCTGAAGAAGAGGAGGCTCAGGGGAGACCTTCTTGCTCTCTACAACTACCTGAGGGGAGGTTGTAGCCAGGTGGGGGTTGGTCTCTTCTCCCAGGCAAGCGGCACCAGAAAAGAAGACACAGTCTCAAGATGCACCAGGGGAGGTTTAGGCTTGAGGTGAGGAAGAAATTCTTCCCAGAAAGAGGTTGGCCAATGGTATGTGCTGCCCAGGGAGGTGGTGGAGTCCCCATCCCTGGAGGTGTTCAGGAAACCTGTGGCCATGGCACTTTGGGACGTGGTTTAGTGGCCATGGTGGTGTTGGGTTGCTGTTGGAATTGATGATCTTGGAGATCTTTACCAGCTCTAATGGAATAGCATAGCATAGCATAGCATAGC
>NW_027143362.1:33712-64333 GCF_026170545.1 Melanerpes formicivorus
TAGTCACCTTGGCTCCTGCAGTGCTCCTACCTGTTGCTCCAGCAGGGGCTGATCAGCAGAGGTCCTTTCAGAGCTGGAGAGTGTACACAGCAGTCATGGTCTGCTGGATGCTTACTGCCTTTTGCTGGTACCCAGCCAGAACCTACTCACCTGCCTCTCCCACAGGCCAGGGAGAAAGCAGAAGGAAGGTACCTTGAGTCCTGTGTCCAGTTCTGGGCTCCTCAATTTAAGAAGGACATTGAGACAGAGAAGGGGCAACAAAGCTGGGGAGGGGTCTGGAGCACAGCCCTGTGAGGAGAGGCTGAGGGAGCTGGGGTTGCTTAGCCTGGAGAAGAGGAGGCTCAGGGGAGACAATATTGCTGTCTACAACTACCTCAAAGGAAGTTGTAGCCAGGAGGGGGGTTGGTCTCTTCTTCCAGGCAATCAGCACCAGAACAAGAGGTCACAGTCTCAAGCTGTGCCAGGGGAGGTTTACACTGGATGTTAAGAAGAAATTCTTCACAGAGAGAGTGATTGCCCATTGGAATGGGCTGCCTGGCGAGGTGGTGGAGTCACCATCCCTGGAGGTGTTTAGGAGGAGACTTGACAGGGTGCTTGCTGCCATGGTTTAGTTGATTAGATGGTGTTGGATGATGGGTTGGACTCAATGATCTTGAAGGTCTCTTCCAACCTGGTCTGGTCTATTCCATTCCATTCCATTCCATTCCATTCCATTCCATTCCATTCCATTCCATTCCATTCCATTCCATGCCATTCCATTCCATGTCTCCATAATGTTATGTCCTGGAGTGAAAGAAGAAGTTCTTCCCAGCAAGAGAGATTGGCCATGGGAATGTGCTGCCCAGTGAGGTGGTGGAGTCCCCATCCCTGGAGGTGTTTAGGAAGAGTCTGGATGAGGCACTTGGTGCCATGGTTTAGTTGATCAGAATGTGTTGGGTGATAGGTTGGACTTGGTGATCTCAAAGGTCTTTTCCAACCTGATCTATTCCATTCTGTTCCATTCCATTCCATTCCATTCCATTCCATTCCATTCCATTCCATTCCATTCCATTCTACTCTATTCTATTCTGTTCAGGGCTGACACACTGAGTCCAAGGGTGAGTGCAACCCAAGACACAGCAACAACTAATACTCATTAAATAAACTTTCCCAGGTAATGACATTTTGCTGTGTCAAGGACTACTCCCAAAAAAGAGAAAGAAAGCAAAGTAAGAGCTTTGGTTGCAAAGTTCCACTTGCCCATGGGAAGAGCCTTGCCTTAAAATCTGCTCTTTTTCTAGCAGAGTCTGTCTCCTGCAGTGGAATTTGAAGCTGAACATCTGTGAAATGAATATTTTCAGTACATGCTAAATCAGAATGTGCTGCAGGCTAAAAAGGTGCAGCAGCTGCGAGCACCACAGGTTCTGGTTGGGTGCCAGTTCAAGGCAGTAAGTATGCAGCAGACCTTGACTGCTGCGTAGGCTCTCCAGATCTGAGAGGGCCTCTGCTGAGTGATCCTGCCTGGAGTGGCAAGGCAGGGACACAGCAGGAAGGCCACTCAGAGCAGAAGTTACTGCAAGTTTCATGGAATATGTCAGCAGAAAGATCTGATAAAAGAACCAGAGCTAGAAAGCCTAACAAAGTTTGTGATGATTACAGAACGGTAAGGGCTGGAAGGGCACTTTGGAGAACTGCTTGCTCTCTACAACTACCTGAAGGGAGGTTGTAGCCAGGTGGGGGTTGGTCTCTTCTCCCAGGCAAGCAGCACCAGAACAAGAGGACACAGTCTCAAGCTGTGCCAGGGGAGGTTTAGGCTGATGGTAGGAAGAAGTTCTTAATAGAAAGAGAGATTGGCCATTGGAGTGTGCTGCCCAGGGAGGTGGTGGAGTCACCATCAGTGGAGGTGTTTAGGAAGAGCCTGGATGAGGCACTTGGTGCCATGGTTTAGTTGATTAGATGGTGTTGGGTGATAGGTTGGACTTGATGATCTCCAATGTCTCTTCCAACCTGGTTTATTCTATTCTACTTCTATTCCTATTCTATTCTATTCTATTCTATTCTATTCTATTCTATTCTATTCTATTCTATTCTATTCTATTCTATTCTATTCTATTTCTATTCTATTCTACTCTACTCTACTCTACTCTACTCTACTCTACTCTATTCTATTCTACTCTATTCTATTCTATTCTACTCTATTCTATTCTACTCTATTCTATTCTATTCTATTCTATTCTATTCTATTCTATTCTATTCTATCTTCAGCCCTGTCACAATTCATATTCAGGAAAGAAGGGAGAAGACATTTTCTTGGCCAAGATAAAACCAGTCCCCACACCAAGCTGAGTACAGGAGATGAATATGCATCTGCCAGCTTGGGTGGGTGGTTTGTCAGCTATTTGCCTACCTGCATTTAACACCCACAGAAGGCCTGAGGCAGAAACCCAGAGACTTTCTTCCACTTGCTTTTCTTTTTTTTTTGCAGAGATCTTACAGAAAGCCCAGAGGGAGTTAAATTGCTGCCATTAGGATGCTACCAATGACTGATGGAAGTATATTGCTCTGCTAAGTTAATGTAAGCAAAAGTGCAGCTAAGTGCATAATGGCTTGGGACTAATTCTGCTGGATCCTCAGCTACAGCCTATAGGAGCTGCACCAGGGGAGGTTTAGGTTGGATGTTAGGAAGAAATTCTTCATAGAGAGAGTGATTGCCCATTGGAATGTGCTGCCCAGGGAGGGTGATGGAGTCACCATCACTGGAGGTGCGTAGGAGGAGACTTGATAGGGTGCTTGGTGCCATGGGTTAGTTGATTAGGTGGTGTTGGGTGACAGATTGAACTTGATGATCTTGAAGGTCTCTTCCAACCTGTTTTTTTCTAGTATTCTAGCTCAGGGAATCACAGGAACACTGAGTTGGTTTGGTTGGACAAACCCTCTAAGAGCATCCAGTCCAGCTGGTGATGCAGCCTGTGCAGGTCCCTCTGCAGAGCCTTCCTCCCTTCAAGCAGGTCACCACTCCCTCCCCATTTGATGTCATCTGCAGGCTTATTGAGGGTGCTTCAATCTCTGTAAGCTTACTGAGGATGCCTCCATCTCCTCATCCAGATCATTGAGAAAGATATTAAACAAGACTGGCCCAAATCCTGAGGCCTGGGAACACCTGGAGTACTGCGTCCAGTTCTGGAGCCTCTGTTACAGGAAGGCTCTGGATGTGCTGGAAGGTGTCCAGAGAAGGGCCATGAGGATGAGCAGAGGGCTGGAGCTGCTCTGCTATGAGGACAGACTGAGGGAGTTGGGGCTGTTCAGTCTGGAGAACAGAAGGCTCTGAGGAGACCTTCTTGTGGCCTTCCAGTATCTGAAGGGGGCTACAAGAAAGCTGGGGAGGGACCTTTGAGTGTGTCAGGGAGTGATAGGACTGGGGGGAATGGAACAAAAACCAGAAATGGGTAGATTCAGATTGGATGTTAGGAAGAAAGGGACTTTTGAGGGTGTCAGGGAGTGATAGGACTAGGGGGGAATGGAATGAAGCTGGAGGTGGGGAGATTCAGGCTGGAGGTGAGGAGGAAGTTCTTCCCTATGAGAGTGGTGAAGCCCTGGAATGGGTTGTCCAGGGTGGTGGTTGAGGCCCCTGTCCCTGGAGGTGTTTAAGCCCAGGCTGGATGAGGCCTCTGGGCAGGCTGATCTAGTGTGGGGTGTCCCCTGCCCATGGCAGGGGGGTTGGAACTAGATGATCCTTGTGGTCCCTTCCAACCCTGACTGATACTATGATACTATGATACTATGATAAGAAGTTGTTCCCCATGAGGGTGATGAGAGCCTGGCACAGGGTTGCCCAGGGATGGTGTTGGAAGCCTCCTGCCTGGAGGTGTTTGCAGCCAGGCTGGATGTGGCTGTGAGCAACCTGCTGTAGTGTGAGGTGTCCCTGCCCATGGCAGGGGGGGTTGGAGCTGGCTGATCCTTGAGGTCCCTTCCAGCCCTGACAATTCTCTGATTCTAATGGAACATTTGGGTTAAAAACTGCCATTATAACTTCAATCACTCCAAGAAATCTTTTTCATTTCAGAAGCTCTGGATGCTGCTCTGTTCACTAGACTTCAGAAGCAAAGATGACAATTTGGATGGGAACTCTTCTTCCTTCCACCCTCTCAATAAAATGTCAACATATCCTGGAATCAGCTGTGCTATTTAGAGTAAATCACTCAGTACTTTGTATTTTTAATGCCTTTTTGGCCTGGTTCTCCCTTTTGTGGTACAATGGAGCTGGGTTTGCATGCTGTTTGGGTTGATTTAGCTTCTTTAAACAAAATCTTTCTGTCTCCTGCCATTTTCCAACATGCCAACTTGCAGCCCAGGAGGATGGTGCAACATCTGCACAAAACCCAAATATTAGCCAGACTGCTCCCCTTTGTACAAGGCAAACGAGCTCTCTGTAAATACAAACCTTGCCTGGTGGTTTCCAGCTTCAGCCTTCTCTCTTCTTCACATCAGAAGTGGCTCTGGGAAAATGTCACTGGTCTCTGCACAAGCCTTGCCCCTGGGGCCTGCAGGAACAGAACTGTAGTGCACCAGGAGGTCATGCAGTAGGTGAGGGCAGAGGAGGACGTGCCCTGCACTCTCTGGAGACAGGGCAGGGGGATTAGGTGTGGTTTGGACATAATCCAGGATGGTATTTTCTATATGCCTGCTCAGTTCTGCTTTTAGCTTTCCTGCTAACCCCCTCCATGATGCTCAGAAACAAATACTCCTCAGATTTGTCTTGGCCATTGGGATGTGCTGCCTAGGGAGGTGGTGGAATCACCATCTCTGGAGGTGTTTAGGAAGGGACTGGATGAGGCACTTGGTGCCATGCTTTAGTTGATTAGATGGTGTTGGGTGATAGGTTGGACTTGGTGATCTCAAAGGTCTCTTCTAACCTGGTCTCCTCTTCTCTCTCTCTCTTCTCTTCTCTTCTCTCTCTTCTCTTCTCTTCCTCTTCTCTTCTCTTCTCTTCTCTTCTCTTCTCTTCTCTTCTCTTCTCTTCTCTTCTCTTCTCTTCTCTTCTCTTCTCTTCTCTTCTCTTCTCTTCTCTTCTCTTCTCTTCTCTCTTCTCTTTTCTCTTCTCTTCTCTTCTCTTCTCTTCTCTTCTCTTCTCTTCTCTTCTCTTCTCTTCTCTTCTCTTCTCTTCTCTTCTCTTCTCTTCTCTTCTCTTCTCTTCTCTCCTTGAGTCTCCTCTTCCTTGAGTCTCCTCTCCTCTCCTCTCCTTGAGTCTCCTCTCCTCTCCTTGAGTCTCCTCTCCTTGAGTCTCCTCTCCTCTCCTTGAGTCTCCTCTCCTTGAGTCTCCTCTCCTCTCCTTGAGTCTCCTCTCCTTGAGTCTCCTCTCCTCTCCTTGAGTCTCCTCTCCTTGAGTCTCCTCTCCTTGAGTCTCCTCTCCTCTCCCTTGAGTCTCCTCTCCTCTCCTTGAGTCTCCTCTCCTTGAGTCTCCCTCAGGCTGACATCCTGCAGTATCCCTTTCCCCCTCCCATGGTTCTCACACAGAGGAAATCATGCCCAGAAATTCTCTCTTATGCACCTGCTTTCCATTCTGCTTTGTTGTTTTCACCAAGGCCAGCTGGAGAGCAGGCTATTTGTCTTGCTCTCTCTTTGTTAAATTGCTCTAAATGCTTGGGTGTATCCTTGGAAATCCAGGTTCTTTGCCCATTCTCAGCCACATCTCAGAGCATCTTTATAGTTCTGTAGAAAGATGAAGTTGTGTAACCCCAGTTATGGCTACCCCACCCTGTCTGTGCATCCAGAAGGCAGTGTCTACATCTAAGATGTGACCCCAGAGGCAAAGACTTAGATGTAACTGCAGCACTGGCCCCTCAGTGAGATATCTGGAGCAATTACAAAGCCATGATGCAGCAGAGTAGGGGCACACATTTGCTTTATGATGTTCAGCACATCAGACTTCTCTCTTGATTTTTGCTCAGTTCTTTATTTGGGGGACTCACAGAATCATTGTTTTGGTTGGAAAAGGCCTCTAAGATCATTGAGTTCCATCATCAACCCAACACCACCATGGCCATTAAACCCTGGCCCCGAGTGCCATGGCCACACATTTCTTGAGCACCTCCAGGGATGGGGACTCCACCACCTCCCTGGGCAGCCTGTGCCAATCTCTGACCACTCTTGCAGCAAAGAAAGTTTTCCCAATATCCAAGCTAAACCTCCCCTGGCACAATTTCAGGCCATTTCCTCTTGTTCTACCACCTGAGACTAGGGAGAAGAGACCAATCCCCACCCCACTGCAACCTCCTCTCAGGGAGTTGTAGAGAGCAATGAGGTTTCCCCCTCAGCCTCCTCTTCTCCAGGAACTTTGGAATGACCAAAGTTCCCTCAGCTGCTCCTTCCCAGCCCTGTTCTCCAGACCCTTCCCCAGTTTTGTTACCCTTCTCTGAACCTGCTGCAGCCCTTCAATGTCCTTCTTGGAGTGAGGGACCCAAAACTGAACCCAGTACTCAAGCTGTGGCCTCCCCAGTGTGCCATGGGAGCATGACACAAATTTTTATGGCAGGGCTGCTGTGTCTAAAGCCTTTGTGAGTGGCTGTTATTCTCTCTATTGCCTCTATTATCTGTATCTTCTACATCTCCTTCAGGTTCTGCATCACCTATAATATTGCAGTATTGTTAGGTTTGAGTAAGGCTGTGAAGCCTAGCACATGGAGCTGCAGCATTATCCTGTAAGCACACATTTTGTTTATGCAGAGGCTTTCTGTTCTCCTTAAAGGTCCTCAGGGAGTGACTCTGGTGCTCGCTTTGCACTGCCCCCCCCTCCCCCAGGCTCCATCAGCCAGCATGCAGAACCCAGAGAGCCCTGCCCCTGGCAAAATGCTGCAGCTTAAGGAACACATTTCCTGTCCCTCCTGCCCAGCAGCTCCCCAGTCTCTCCCATTTTGGCTCAGAAATACCAACTGCATGCAGAAGAGGGAAGCAGGGTCTTTGCTGTCCACCTGATCTCCAGATGAGACCTTCCAGCCTGCTTCCTGCAAACACTTTCAGGAAGAGAGAGGTTGAAAGAAGTGGGGAAGCATCCATAGCCAGGCTTGAGAATAGAATAGAATAGAATAGAATAGAATAGAATAGAATAGAATAGAATAGAATAGAATAGAATAGACCAGGTTGGAAGAGACCTTCAAGATCATCATGTCCAACCTATCATGCAACACCACTGAATCAACTAACCCATGGCACCAAGCATCCCTTCAAGTGTCCTCCTGAACACCTCCAATGATGGTGACTCCACCACCTCCCCAGGCAGCCCATTCCAATGGGCAATCACTCTCTCTGTGTAAAACTTCCTCCTAACATCCAGACTAAACCTCCCCTGGTGCAGCTTGAGACTGTGTCCTCTTGTTCTGGTACTGGTTTCCTGGGAGAAGAGACCAACCCCCACCTGGCTACAACCTCCCTTCAGGGAGTTGTAGAGAGCAAGAAGGCCTCCCCTGAGCCTCCTCTTCTCCAGGCTAAGCAACCCCAGCTCCCTCAGCCTCTCCTCACAGGGCTGTGTTCCAAACCCCTCCCCAGCTTTGTTGCCCTTCTCTGGACACCTTGCAGCAAGTCAACCTCCTTCCAAAACTGAGGAGCCCAGAACTGGACACAGGACTCGAGGTGCAGCCTAACCAGTGCAGTGTAGAGGGGCAGAACGACCTCCCTGTTCCTGCTGGCCACACTGTTCCTGATCCAGGATGAGGCACAGAGACAAAGTTGTTCTGGTGGCAGTGCTGCTTCTCCATTTCCTGACACTGTTTTTTCAGCAGAAGAGCAGTAGAAGAAAGTGGGTCTGAATGGTGCTGGCTCTGTCCTGAAGCTTTGCTGCTGTACTTTGGACAAAATCTCATCTCAGCAACAAAGGCAAAGATGAAGATGCTGCAGCCTGCAGCAACCACTGCCTCATTTCCTGAATCAGCTTCTCCTTGGCTGCCACTCGATTTCCACCTGAGGAGTTCTGTGATCCAGCATTATGAGTGGTGGCCCTGGTAGAGGGTGGCATTGCCTTGGTGCATCATGCATGGATATTACTCTATCCTGAATCATGATGCAACATAGATCAGTTCCCTGTTTAGGCTGGCAGGGACCTTTAAAGGTCATCTAGTTCCACCCCTCGGCGATGAGCAGGAACGTCTGCAACAGAGCAGGTTGCTCAGAGCCCAAACTCCCTGACCTGGAATGTTCCAGGGATGGGGCATCTACCACCTCTCTGGGCAACCTGGGTCAGGGTTTCACCACCCTGTGTGTGCCCAGGCAGCCAAGAGGGCCAATGGCATCCTGGCCTGTGTCAGGAACAGTGTGGCCAGCAGGAGCAGGGAGGTCATTCTGCCCCTGTACACTGCACTGGTTAGGCCACACCTCGAGTCCTGTGTCCAGTTCTGGGCCCCTCAGTTTAGGAAAGATGTTGAGCTGCTGGAAGGTGTCCAGAGAAGGGCAATGAAGTTGGTGAGGGGTTTGGAACACAGCCCTGTGAGGAGAGGCTGAGGGAGCTGGGGTTGCTTAGCCTGGAGAAGAGGAGGCTCAGGGGTGACCTTCTTGCTCTCTACAACTCCCTGAAGGGAGGTGGTAGCCAAGTGGGGGTTGGTCTCTTCTCCCAGGAAGCTAGCACTAGAACAAGAGGACACAGTCTCAGGCTGTGCCAGGGGAGGTTTAGGTTGGATGTTAGGAAGAAGTTCTACACAGAGAGAGTGATTGCCCATTGGAATGGGCTGTCCGAGGAAGTGATGGAGTCACCATCGCTGGAGGTGTTCAGGAGGAGACTTGATGGGGTGCTTGGTGCCATGGTTTTATTGATTAGGTGGTGTTGGATTGGTTGATGGGTTGGACATGATGATCTTGAAGGTCTCTTCCAACCTGGTCTATTCTATTCTGTTCTGTTCTATCCTATCCTATCCTATCCTATCCTATCCTATCCTACCCTATCCTACCCTACCCTACCCTACCCTATCCTATCCTATCCTATCCTATTCTATCCTATTCTATTCTACTCTGAATGAGGCAGTGACTGATGGGCTGAGCACACTATATGTCACCTGCTGTCATCTTTGCTCTCCATTTCAGTGGTGCTGCTCACACAAAGTCTTAGCCATGCCTGTCCTGCTGCACTGCTCCATGCAGGAGAAAGGAAGGAGAATAAAGATATCATTTACCTCAGCAGCAATGTGTGCTTCCTGAGCTGCTCCAGAGGGCCTGGGCATTGATCAGCTGGGTGTAAGCAGCTTGGAGTCTTAGAGATCTGCTAATGGAATATCAATACTGCAAAGCTTGGAGGTGAAAACTCAGGCTATCCACTCAAAACATCCTGTGGGATTGCTCTGCTTTCTTTTGAAGCCTCATTATATTTTGGTCATCTGGATTGGTATTGGGTTTTGGCTCCTGCATTATGCTTCCCTGAGGGGGAAATATTTCAGTGAAACACACCAGAAACAGTGAAGAGATTCTTTGATTCCCTGAGATTCCTGCAGGCCCAGGGTGTTTTCCTTCTTTGGAGACTGCTTCTTGACACTCTTGGAATCAAGATGTTTTAGGCAGCCTCTGCCTCCACTCCTGTTTCTCTGCTGCCTCTGCTGTAGGCTGGCAGAAGGAAGTGCAATGGGTTCAAAGCTGGAACAAGGCATAGGGTTCATCTTCCTCATCCTTATTACCACTGCTGGCCTCCAAGAGCTGAAGTGGAATAGGTAGGAACTTCCACTGTGACAGCACATCTAGCATCCTTCTGCTCCCTGTAATTCTGCCTTTGAATACTGAGTTCAGTTTTAGAATGGAATGGAATGGAATGGAATGGAATGGAATGGAATGGAATGGAATGGAATGGAATGGAATGGAATGGAATGGAATGGAATGGAATGGAATGGAATAGAATAGAGTAGAAGAAGAGAATAGAATAGAATAGAATAGAATAGAATAGAATAGAATAGAATAGAATAGAATAGACCAGACCAGGTTGGAAGAGACCTTCAAGATCATCATGTCCAACCTAACAACCAATCCAACACCACCTAAACAACTAACCCATGGCACCAAGCACCCCATCAAGTCTCCTCCTGAACACCTCCAGTGATGGTGACTCAACCACCTCCTTGGGCAGCACATCCCAGTGGCCAATCACTCTCTCTGTGTAGAACTTCTTCCTAACATCCAACCTAAACCTCCCCTGGCACAGCCTGAGACTGTGTCCTCTTGTTCTAGTGCTGGCTGCCTGGGAGAAGAGACCAACCTCCACCTGGCTACAGCCTCCCTTCAGGGAGTTGTAGAGAGTAAGAAGGTCTCCCCTGAGCCTCCTCTTCTCCAGGCTAAGCAACCCCAGCTCCCTCAGCCTCTCCTCACAGGGCTGTGTTCCAAACCCCTCACCAACTTTGTTGCCCTTCTCTGGACACCTTCAGCAACTCAACCTCCTTCCTAAACTGAGGAGCCCAGAACTGGACACAGGACTCAAGGTGTGGCCTAACCAGTGCAGTGTACAGGGGCAGAATGACCTCCCTGCTCCTGCTGGCCACACTCTTCCTGATGCAGGCCAGGATGCCATTGGCCCTCTTGGCCACCTGGGCACACTGCTGGCTCATGTTCAGCCTGCCATCAACAAGTACCCCCAGGTCCCTCTCTGCCTGGCTGCTCTCAGCCACTCTGACCCCAGCCTGTAGCACTGCCTGGGGTTGTTGTGGCAATGTGCAGCCCCTGGCACTTGGATGTGTTCAATCTCCTGCCCTTGGACTCTGCCCATCTGTCCAGCCTGTCCAGGTCCCTCTGCAGAGCCTCTCTACCCTCCAGCAGATCAACTCCTGCCCCCAGCTTGTTCCTTTATATTTCACAGAATCACCAAAGTTGGAAGAGACCTCAAAGAACATCAAGTCCAACCTGTCACCACAGACCTCATGGCTAAACTCCAGAATCCACTCTTTCCAAAGGAGTGGTGGTAGAAGATGTATTCACAGAGAATCACAGTGGTCTGACCAGGACTTGTTTCCTAGCCCTGTGTTTAGCTTTGGGCTCCTCACTACAAGGACATTGAAGTGCTGGAGTGGGTCCAGAGAAAGGCAATGAAGCTTGGTGAAGGGTCTGAAGAACAGGGCAGAGGAGGAGCAGCTGAGGGAGCTGGGGGTGTTTACTGTGGAGAAGAGGAGGCTGAGAGGAGACCTCATTGCTATCTGCAACTCCCTGGAAGAAGGCTGCAGTGAGGTGTGGGTTGGTCTCTTTTCCCTAGTCTCAGGTGATAGAACAAGAGGAAATGGCCTGGAATTGTGCCAGGGGAGGGTTAGGTTGGGTATTGGGAAAACTTTTTTTGCTGCATGAGTGGTCAGGGACTGGGAACAGGTTGCCCAGGGAGGTGGTAGAGTCCCCATCCCCAGAGGTGTTCAAGGAACCTGTGGCCATGGCACTTGGGAACATGGTTTAATGGCCATGGTGGTCTTGGGTTGATAGTTGGACACAATGACCTTAGAAGGTCATCTTCCAACCAAAACAATTCTATGATCCTGTAATACTAGCAGAGCTGGTAGTTTGAGCACCACTGATGGTACCAACAGCAACATCTAGTGGCTCAAGCACTGCTTCAGAGGAGATTTTGGTCTGAAATCTTCAGACAAAAGGAATTTGTCTGCACATTTGTCAGCATCTGATTACCTGGGGTTTAATCTGCAGCTGTTTCCCAGAGCAGTTCAGGCATCTGAGTCAGAAGGATCAGCAAGGCCAAGGGCTGTGTCTTGCATTTCATAGAATCGTAGAATCATAGAATCAATAAGGTTGGAAAAGACCTCAGAGATCATCAAGTCCAACCTGTCACACAACACCTCCTGACTACTAAACTATGGCACCAAGTGCCACACTCAGTCCCCTCTTGAACACCTCCAGGGATGGGGAATCCACCACCTCCCCAGGCAGCACATTCCAATGGCTAACAACTCTATCTGGGAAGAACTTTCTCCTCACCTCCACCCTAAACTTCTGCTGGTGCAGCTTGAAACTGTGTCCTCTTGTTCTGGTGCTGCTTGCCTGGGAGAAGAGACCAACCCCCACCTGGCTACAACCTCCCTTCAGGGAGTTGTAGGGAGCAAGAAGGTCTCCCCTGAGCCTCCTCTTCTCCAGGCTAAGCAACCCCAGCTCCCTCAGCCTCTCCTCGTAGGGCTTGTGCTTTTCAACTGCCTCCCAGAATGGAGTGGCTCAAAACAACCAGAAACTGAGCAAAGGGGAGATGAGACCAATTGAAATTAATTCTACATTTGAGATGCTTCCACAGGACAAAGACAGAGATTGAAATGATCACAGAAGTCATCTGTGTGTGGAGGCAATTTTCTGGATGGAAGAGGTTGCAGTGAGCTGTGGGTTGGTCTCTTCTTCCAAGGAACAAGCTATAGGATGAGAGGAAATGGCCTGAACTTATGCCAGGGGAGCTTTAGGCTGGAGATTAGGACAAATTTCTTTGCTGCAAGAGTGGTCAGGGATTGGCACAGGCTGCCCAGGGAGGTGGTGGAGTCCCCATCCCTGGAGGTGTTCAAGAAACCTGTGGCCATGGCATCTGGGGACATGGTTTAGTGGCCGTGGTGGTGTTGGGCTGACAGTTGGACTCAATGACCTTAGAGGTCTTATCCAACCTTAATAATCTGATTCTATTGATTCAATGATTCTATCCAGCAGGAGCAGGGAGGTCATTCTGCCCTGTACTCAGCACTGGTTAGGCCATACCTTGAGTCCTGTGTCCAGTCCTGGGCTCCTCAGTTTAAGAAGGACATTGAGACACTTGAAGGTGTCCAGAGAAGGGCAACAAAGCTGGGGAGGGGTCTGGAGCACAGCCCTGTGAGGAGAGGCTGAGGGAGCTGGGGTTGCTTAGCCTGGAGGAGGCTCAGGGGATGACCTTCTTGCTCTCTACACCTACCTGAAGGGAGGTTGTAGCCAGGTGGGGATTGGTCTCTTCTCCCAGGCAAGCAGCACCAGAACAAGAGGACACAGTCTCAAACTGTGCCAGGGGAGGTTTAGGTTGGATATTAGGAAGAAGTTGTTCACAAAAAGAGAGATTGCCCATTGGAATGTGCTGCCCAGGGAGGTGGTGGAGTCCCCATCCCTGGAGGTGTTCAAGAGGGGATTGGATGTGGCACTTGAAGCCATGGTTTAGTAGTCATGAGGCCTTGGGTGCCAGGTTGGACTTGCTGATCTCTGAGGTCTTTTCCAACCTTACTGATTAATTCTATGATTCTCTTCCTTGCAACATTTTGCAGAGCAAACTGAAGAGAGAAGCAGCAGGAGGGCTTTGCATGGGAGTCATCCCTGACAAGGCTCATGCAGGCTGGGTTAGCAGATACAAACCCCAACTGCATCAAGCTATCAGATCTGCCTCTCAGTGCTCTGCTCCTTGCCTTGGTTACAGCTTCTGCAAATTACCTGGTAGCCTTTTTGAAGGCATTAGTGCCTTTCTCTGCCGGGGCTCTAACAACGTTACGGCTGAAATGACTTTCTTATGGGGTTAAAAATGATATCCTAGTGCCTGCTTCCAATCTGGCTGAAGTTAATAGGAACTGGCTTAAGTGAGTTTCAGTCAAGGGCTGGGGATTTGTAAAATGTGTTCAGAATTACCTGCATTTATTACATTACTCTGTGGTTGTCTGAGCTGCAGGAGGTGGAGGGTCCTCCAGCCAAGGCAGTTTCCTGAAAGAGAAGCTGCTGTCGCCGCTGCTCCCTCCCCAGGCAGGGAAGTGGGGCACAGAAACACCACCACCCAGCACAGCACCTCCAGGCACAAGGTGCAAATGGTTGGACTTGATGATCTTAAAGTTCTTTCCCAGCCAAAATCATAGAATCAGAGAGTGGTAGAGCTTGGAAGGGTCCTTAAATATCACCCAGGGCAGGTCACACAGGAAAGTGTCCAGGCAGGTTTTGAAAGCCTCCAGAGAAGAAGACTCCACAGCCTCTCTGGGCAGCCTGCTCCAGGCCTCCAGCACCCTCACAGCAAAGAAGTTTTTCCTCATACTGAGGTGGAATTTCCTGGGTTCCAGTTTGCATCTATTGCTCCTTGTCCCATCACAGGACACCACTGAGAAGAGCCTGGCCCCTTCTTGACACCCACCCTACAGAGGTTTATAACTTTTAGGCTGGATGTTAGGAAGTTGTTCTTCCCAGAAAGAGAGATTGGCCATTGGGATGTGCTGCCCAGGGAGGTGGTGGAGTCACCATCACTGGAGGTGTTCAAAAAGAGCCTGGATGAGGCACTTGGTGCCATGGTTTAGTTGATCAGATGGTGTTGGGTGAGAGGTTGGACTTGGTGATCTCAAAGGTCTTTTCCTACCTGGTTAATTCTATTCTATTCTATTCTACTCTACTCTATTCTATTCTATTCTATTCTATTCTATTCTATTCTATTCCATTCCATTCCATTCCATTCTATCTTATCCTATCCTATCCTATCCTATCCTATCCTATCCTATCCTATCCTATCCTATCCTATCCTATCCTATCCTATCCTATCCTGTCCTGTCCTGTCCTGTCCTGTCCTGTCCTATCCTATCCTAACTCTGTGATGCTGTGATTCTGCAGTCTCAGCACATCACAGGACAGCAGCAGGGACCCAAGCTCCATCCCTCTCATTCCTCTCAGCCATCAGAGAAGGTTGATGACCACCCAGGTGGCTTTAGCCTGTTCCAGGTTTGAGGCTGCTGAGGAGCTTCTCTCTCTGCTCCAGCTGGAGGTCATATCCAGAGTCTCATCCCTGGTGCTGCAGCAGGTATCCCAAACAGCATCCTCCACATCCTCAGTCTCTACCTCAGGCAATGGGATTGAGATGAACCCTTTTTAGGAGCAGGAGTCTTATGGTCTGGTGCCTTCCAAGAAGTTATCACTTTGCTAGAGGATCTCAGCAGAGAATCAGCTCTCTCCTGGGCTGGTGGCCAGCCAAACATACAGCCCTGATAGTGTCTCTGCCCTCAGGGTGCTCCCTGTCAGGAATTTAAACCAGGGCTACTTACTACATTTGTACTCTTTTCTGCTGGGTAATTTTGCAATTAAGATTGTGAGATTAGGAAGGGTGCCTGGCACTTTCTGCTTTGCCAGACTGGTCTTTCACATCATGCCACCTTCAGAGGGGAAACTTCAGCTTCTGCTTGGACACAAAAAGCAAATCAAGTGGGGGAAATGAGAAGAAATCTGGAGGTCTCTCTACTCTGACTAGGGTACCTCAGTCAAGAAAGAAGCAGTGTTCAGAGCCAAAGCTCAGGAGATTTTTATGGTAGTTCTCTGACACAGCTCCATGCTCCATGGAGGTTGCCCAGCTTGCAAGAGGACCATGTGAGAGCTACAGCAATTGGTTTGGCATAGCTTAGTGATCATGTTGGTCTCTGCTCACCTCTGCCTGCTGTCACTTTGAGATGAACCTTAATAGAATCATAGGCTCATAGAACTGTTTTGGTTGGAAAAGGCCTTTAAGGGCATCCAGTCCAATCAAGTCCAGCTCTACCAAGGAAGGTCTCTTTCAACCTGGTCTGGTCCTATTCTATTCTATTCTATTCTATTCTATTCTATTCTATTCTATTCTATTCTATTCTATTCTATTCTATTCCATTCCATTCCATTCCATTCCATTCCATTCCATTCCATTCCATTCCATTCTGGTTTATTCCATTCCATTCCATTCCGGTCCATTCCATTCCATTCCATTCCATTCCATTCCATTCCATTCCATTCCATTCTATTCTATTCTATTCTATTCTATTCTATTCTATTCTATTCTATTCTATTCCATTCCATTCCATTCCATTCCATTCCATTCCATTCCATTCCATTCTATACCATGCCACTCAGCATGACATCTCTGCCTCTTTGAAACACCTCCAGGGATGAGGATTCAACCACCTCCCTGGGCAGCATACTCCAGCCTTTGAGAACCCTTTCAAGGAAGAAGTTTCTTCTAACATCCAACCTAAATTTTCCCTGGTGCAGCTTGAGGCCATTTCCTCTTGCCCACTTCTGCCTGTTCCTTGGGAGAAGACACCAACACTCATCTTGCTCCAACCTCCTGTCAGGTAACTGTAGAGAGCAATGAGGTCTCCCCTCAGCCTCCTATTCTCCAGGCTACCCAACCTAACCCTAATCCTCATCTGATCTTTACAAGACCTGTTCTCCAGACCCTTTACTAATGAGATCCTCTCTGCTTATATCCAACTTAGAAACTCCACCATATAAGGTTCCTAACATTGCACTTGTAATGCTTTTCACTTGGCCCTTCTCCCAAGCCTGGGGGTTCATAGAACCATAGAATGGCTTGAGATCAGTTGGACTTGATGGTCTTGGAGGTCTCTTCCATCCTGGTTGATTCTGTGTGACCTTAAAGATCACCTAGTTCCAACCCCTGTCCCATTAGAGCAGGTTGCTCAGAGCCTCATCCAACCTCATCTTAAACACTTCCAGGCATGAGGCATCCATAAGTTCTCTGGACAACCTGTTCCAGTGTCTCTCCCCCCTTATAGTCACTGACAACACCTTTGCTTCAAGCCATCCTAACACGTCCTGCATCTGGGTGGAGGCAATCCCAGGCACAAATGCAGGCTGGGCAGGGACTGGCTGGAAAGCAGCCCTGAGGAGAGAGACTTGGGGGTGCTGGGGGAGGAGAAGCTCACCAGGAGCTCTCAGTGTGCACTTGCAGCCCAGAAAGCCAATCAGATCCTGGGCTGCAGCAGGAGAAGTGTGGCCAGCAGGGCAAGGGAGGTGATTCTCCCCCTCTGCTCAGCTCTGCTGAGACCCCACCTGGAGTCCTGCCTCCAGTTCTGGAGCCCCTGTGACAAGACGGATCTGGAGGTGCTGGAAGGTGTCCAGAGAAGGGCCAGGAGGATGAGCAGAGGGCTGGAGCTGCTCTGCTATGAGGACAGACTGAAGGAGTTGGGGCTGTTCAGTCTGCAGAAGAGAAGGCTCCCAGGTGACCTCATTGTGGCCTTCCAGGATCTGAAGGGGGCTACAGGAAGGCTGGGGAGGGACTGCTCAGGATCTCAGGGAGTGATAGGACTGGGGGGAATGGAATGAAGCTGGAGGTGGGGAGATTCAGGCTGGAGGTGAGGAGGAAGTTCTTCCCCATGAGAGTGGTGAAGCCCTGGAATGGGTTGTGCAGGGAGGTGGTTGAGGCCCTGTCCCTGGAGGTGTTTAAGCCCAGGCTGGATGAGGCTCTGGGCAGTCTGATCTAGTGTGGGGTGTCCCTGCCCATGGCAGGGGGATTGGAACTAGATGATCCTTGTGGTCCCTTCCAACCCTGACTGATACTATGATACTATACTATGATACCTCCCTCCAGTTCCTGAGTTTCTGATGTGCTGAAGGGATTTTTGTGCTGCTCTTGGTGGAAATGTGGGGGGTTAGGGGAAAATCCCTGGCACATGGAAGATGCAGTTGACCCTCTGAGGCTGACTTCTTGCCATATTCTCCTTCAAAGAGGTGCTCTCCTCATGTCAGCATGCTCAGGTGGAGGGAGATCCAGCCATGAAGCCTTGTGTCCCTGCCAGCTTGTGAAACAATTCTTGTACTGCTGCCAAAGCAACCACTTGATGTGTGCTCCCTAATAGCTCGTAATGAACCACAAAGAAGCTCTTAGAGTAAGGATAAGGACACTCATGCTTAGAATGTTCACAGACTGAATATCCAGAGAGCTGAACAAAGAGCCAAAGGACTATTCAGCTAATGGGGGATGCTGCTCATTAAAACAAAGGGGCTCTGAATGACACTATTCCCACTTTGGGAGACATTTTTGCCTTGAGTCCTGTGTCCAGTTCTGGGCCACTCAATTCGAGAAAGATGTTGAGGTGCTGGAATGTGTCTAGAGAAGGGCAAGGAGGCTGGGGAGGGGTCAGGAGCACAGCCCTGTGAGGAGAGGCTGAGGAAGCTGGGGTTGCTTAGCCTGGAGAAGAGGAGGCTCAGGGGAGACCTCATTGCTGACTCCCTCCTGGCTAGGATAGGATAGGATAGGATAGGACAGGACAGGACAGGACAGGACAGGATAGGATAGGATAGGATAGGATAGGATAGAATAGGATAGGATAGGATAGGATAGGATAGGATAGGATAGGATAGGATAGGATAGGATAGGATAGGATAGGATAGGAGTTAACCAGGTTGGAAAAGACCTTTGAGATCATTGAGTCCAACCTATCACCCAATACCATCTAAGGAACTAAACCATGGCACCAAGTGCCTCATCCAGTCTCTTTCTCAACACCTCCAGGGATGGTGACTCCACCACCTCCCTGGGCAGAACATTCCAATGGCCAACAACTCTCTCTGTGAAGAATTTTCTCCTCACTTCAAGCCTAAACTTCCCCTGGCACAGCTTGAGACTGTGTCCTCTTGTTCTGGTGCTGCTTGCCTGGGAGAAGAGACCAACCCCCACCTGGCTACAGCCTCCCTTCAGGTAGTTGTAGAGGGCAATGAGGTCTCCCCTGAGCCTCCTCTTCTCCAGGCTAAGCAACCCCAGCTCCCTCAGCCTCTCCTCACAGGGCTGTGCTCCAGACCCCTCCCCAGCTTTGTTGCCCTTCTCTGAACACCTTCAAGTCTCTCAATGTCCTTCTTAAACTGAGGGGCCCAGAACTGGACACAAGACTCAAGGTGTGGCCTAACCAGTGCTGAGCACAGGGGCAGAATTTTATTCAGCAATGTGCCCTTGTGGCCAAGAGGGTAAATGGTATCCTGGGGTGCAATAAGTGTGGCCATCAGGTGAAGGATGGTTCTCCTCCCCTTATACTCTGCCCTGGTGAGACCACATCTGGGGTATTGTGTCCAGTTCTGGGCTCCCCAGTTCAAGAGGGACATGGCAATACTAGAGGCAATACAGGAGCTATGAAGGTGATCATACAATCATGGAATCATAGAATCAATAAGGTTGGAAAAGTCCACTAAGATCATCAAGTCCAACCTGTCACCCAACACCTCCATGACATGATGAAGGGACTGTGTGTTTCCTCATCTGTGTGATGAGGAAAGGCTGAGAGCCCTGGGGCTGTTCAGTCTGGAGAAGAAATGTTTATAAATATCTGCAGGGTGGGTGTCCAGAAGAAAGAGCCAGGCTCTTTGCAGTGGGGTCCTGTGATAGGACCAAGAGCAATGGGCACAGGAGCCAGGCTCTTTGCAGTGGGGTCCTGTGATAGGACCAAGAGCAATGGGCACAGGAGCCAGGCTCTTTGCAGTGGGGTCCTGTGATAGGACCAAGAGCAATGGGCACAGGAGCCAGGCTCTTTGCAGTGGGGTCCTGTGATAGGACCAAGAGCAATGGGCACAGGAGCCAGGCTCTTTGCAGTGGGGTCCTGTGATAGGACCAAGAGCAATGGGCACAGGAGCCAGGCTCTTTGCAGTGGGGTCCTGTGATAGGACCAAGAGCAAGGGGCACAAACTGGAGCACAGGAAGTTTCACCTCATCATGAGGAAAAACTAGTCATGAGGTCTGTGGTGACAGGTTGGACTTGGTGATCTTTGAGGTCTCTTCCAACCTTGGTGATTCTGTGATTCTGTGATTCTTTGCTGTGAGGGTGCTGGAGCCCTGGAGCAGGCTGCCCAGAGAGGTTGTGGAGTCTCCTTCTCTGGAGACTGTCAAGACCCATCTGGATGTGTTCCTGTGTGACCTGCCCTGGGTTCTCCTGCTTTGGCAGGGCAGTTGGACTGGATGATCTCTGGAGATCCCTTCCAAACCTTTCTATTCTGTGATCCTGCTCCTGTCATAAACAGACTTTCAGAGGAAATTGGTGGCTACCCAAGGAACTTGCCTAATGCTTCCCATCCCACACATCTCAGTCACATGAAGGGTTGAATACAGAAGGATTTTACACCCACTATGGACCACTATGGAAACAGAAGCACACAATGTCCAGGTGAAACACTCAGGGCCTGAACAAGTCAATGGCTTAGAAAGAAATCCAAGTCTCCCTCATTTCCACTAAAGAATAGTAGTTTGTACATGAAAGGAGCAAAAAAAAGAGCTTTTATCCATTTACAGGAAGAGAAAAAAAACCACAAGCATCCCTGAGGATGCCAATAAATTATTAGTCCAAACTTCACAGAAGGTTTTTGTGCTGCTTGATTTGCAACACCCAGCAAAATTCAACGGTTACAGCATTAAATAATAGGGAGAAATTAACAGCTATAAGCAAAGGAAAGGGTTGGGGGGGGGGGAAGGGAAATAGGATTTTAGCTAAATGTGGGCAGCAAGCAGGAATCAGTGAGGCAGGGAGCTGGAGGCAAAAGTATTGCACAGGATTGAGACCCCACCTGGAGCACTGTGGCCAGTTCTGGAGGCTCTATTACAGGAAGGATCTGGAGGTGCTGGAAGGTGTCCAGAGAAGGGCCACGAGGATGAGCAGAGGGCTGGAGCTGCTCTGCTATGAGGACAGACTGAGGGAGTTGGGGCTGTTCAGTCTGGAGAAGAGAAGGCTCTGAGGAGATCTAATTGTGGCCTTCCAGTATCTGAAGGGAGCTACAAGAAAGCTGGGGAGGGACTTCTGAGGGTGTCAGGGAGGGATAGGACTGGGGGGAATGGAGCAAAACTAGAAATGGGGAGATTGAGATTGGCTGTGAGGAAGAAGTTGTTCCCCAGGAGGGTGGTGAGAGCCTGGCACAGGTTGCCCAGGGAGGTGGTGGAAGCCTCATCCCTGGAGGTTTTTGCAGCCAGGCTGGATGTGGCTGTGAGCAACCTGCTGTAGTGTGAGGTGTCCCTGGCCATGGCAGGGGGGGGTTGGAACTGGCTGATCCTTGAGGTCCCTTCCAACCCTGTCAATTCTATGCTTCTATGATTGGAAGCATGAACTCTCTAGCACCAAGAGTTACCCAAGTTGAAAGGTATAAACTGGGCTGCCATACAGAGCCAGCAACATCTTCAGCTGCAGCTTCAGCTGGCAACTGCTCCCTGTTGCCTTCATTCAGACCAGCAGTTCCAGGGCAGTTGTTGCTTCTCTCTGTGTGACTAAAAAGAGAAAGGTCTCTGGGGCCCAGGCCAGCTTTTAACTTGGCCAAATGCTAGACAGCTGGAACATATTTTTGAACATTTTTTTTCCCCCTGACTACTATTTCCAAGGGCATTCTCAATGAGAAGCTATTTTGCTGCTGCTTCTCTTATTAGCAACTAAACAAAAATGTTAGACCTCAGCAAAAGCAACAAATTGATAGAGGAGAGAACAGGAACTGCTGGAAAAGGGAATCCTGTGGTGGTAGTCTGAGAGGCAGAGTAGTCTACCCTTCCTGAAGCCAGGAGCATTGTCTGTCTCACTCTTTCATTACACAGAATCAAAGAATGGGTTGGGTTGGAAGGGACCTTAAAGATCATCCAGTTCCAACCCCTCTGCCATGGGCAGGGACACCTCCCACCAGCCCAGGTTGCTCAAGGATTCATCCAGCCTGGCCTTAGATACCTCCCATCCACAACCTCCCTGGGCAACCTGTGCCAGTGCCTCACCACTCTCACTGTGAAGAATTTCTTCCTAATCTCCAGTCTCAAGCTCCCCTCTTCCAGCCTCAATCCATTGCTCCTCATCCTGTTACTGCAAGTCTTTGTAAAAAGTCCCTCCCCAGCTCTCCTGTAGGTACTGGAAGGCTGTTCTAAGGTCTCCCCAGAGTCTTCTCTTCCCCAGGCTGAACAGCCTCAGCTCTCCCAGCCTGTCTCCATAGGGGAGGTTCTCCAGCCCTCTTCTCATTTCTGTGGCCTCCTCTGGACCCTCTCCAGCAGTTCCAGGTCCTTCTTGAGCTGGAGGCACCAGAACTGGACACAGTGCTGCAGGTGGGGTCTCACAAGAGCAGAGAGGGAGAATCACCTCCCTCATCCAGCTTTTCATAGTTTCATAGTTTAATAGTTTCATTCAGGGTTGGAAGGGACCACAAGGATCATCTAGTTCCAACCCCCCTGCCATGGGCAGGGACACCCCACACTAGATCAGCCTGGCCACAGCCTCATCCAACCTGCTCTTAAACACCCGCAGAGACAGGGCCTCGACCACCTCCCTGGACAACTCATTCCAGGGCTTCACCACTCTCATGGGGAAGAACTTCCTCCTCCCCTCCAGCCTGAATCTCCCCACCTCCAGCTTCATTCCATTCCCCCTAGTCCTATCACTCCCTGAGATCCTGAGCAGTCCCTCCCCAGCCTTCCTGTAGCCCCCTTCAGATACTGGAAGGCCACAATGAGGTCAACTGGGAGCCTTCTCTTCTCCAGACTGAACAGCCCCAACTCCCTCAGTCTGTCCTCACAGGAGAGGTGCTCCAGCCCTCTGCTCATCCTCCTGGCCCTTCTCTGGACACGTTCCAGCACCTCCAGATCCCTCTTGTCATAGGGGCTCCAGAACTGGACACAGTACTCCAGGTGGGGTCTCACCAGGGCTGAGTAGAGGGGGAGGATCTTGGTGTCATCAGCAAACTTTTCTTCATACACTGCACACCAATGACAGCCCAGGTCCATGACCTTGTTCTCCACACGTTCCCTTAGCACAAAATGCATTACTGCAAGAGCTGACAACCTGTGCAGCCACCAAAGCCATGGGCATGCATGGGTGCAGCTGTTTGGAGTGCACCCCAGCATGCCTCAGCAGTAGAAGGGTGTGGATGGAGGACTGAGTTATATCAGGCATAGGATTCTAGCAGGAAATCTATATGGGAAGAAGTTGTTATTTGGAGTCAAACCCAGAGGACACACAATTTTCACTGAAGTGATGAAAAGCAGCCTCTTATGTTGGGTGTTGAACTCAAGGGAGTTCAGTTCAATTTTCCAGCAGCTCAGCCTCAGATTTGTTTGATTCTGAGTCAGTCAGATAGATACATCAAAACACAGGCCCAGATAAATCAAAGCCTGTGGAAATTATCTCCCTCCTTCCCAGACAAGATCCCTTCACCACCAGTGCTTATCAGAAACCAGGAGCTGCTTCAGGCAGCCACTGAAACTCCTCTCTGGAGTTCCTCTCTCCCATCAGTTGCCTGAGGGCTATCAATTGGTGTAAGGGCATCAGGAATTTCCCCCAAGAGCCACATGTTTCTTTATTACTAATAGTAGGTAGCATTTAATTCACTTTGGTACTGGGAATCACTCTGGGACCTCAGCTGCTTGCCCACAATGTGCTAACAGAAGGTTTCCCCATTGCCCTCCCAGGATGTACAGCTGCTCAAATAGCCAGGCCATCAGTTTTGTGGCTGAGATGATTATTCATCCCTTATGACCATGTTTCTTTCATGACAAAGCTCAGAAGGTGCTTAGGTAGAATATAATTTGGAGATATATAACCATAGAATAGAATCATAGAATCACCAAGGTTGGAAAAGACCTCTAAGATCAACAAGTCCAACTGTCAGCCTAACACCACCATGGCCACTAAACCATGTCCCCAAGTGCCATGGTCACAGGTTCATTGAACACCTCCAGGGATGGGGACCCCACCACCTCCCTGGGCAGCCTCTGCCAATCCCTGACCACTCTTGCAGCAAAGAAATCTCCCCTACTCTCCATCCTAACCCTCCCCTGGCACAATTTCAGGCCATTTCCTCTCATTCTATCACTGGTTAACAGAGAGAAGACACCAACACCCACCTGGCTCCAGCCTCCATTCAGGGAGCTGTACAGAGGTCTCCTCTCAGCCTCCTTTTCTCCAGACTAACCAACCCCAGTTCCCTCAGCTGCTCCTCACCAGACCTTTTCATCAAACCCTTCACCAGCTTCCTTGCCCTTCTCTGAACCCACTCCAGGAACTCAACGACTTTCTGGAGGCAGGAGAGGCAAAACCACACCAGTGGAGTCATATCCTGGCACTGCTGACCACTTTCCTCCTTAAAAAACAATAAACTAACAGCACTTTCAGTCCTTTCCAACCACTTTTGACCCTGATGATCCCAGAGGGAAAAGAGCTATGGAAAAACCATGCCCTTTGAGGGAAGGGCTGCTCCTGAGCTGCACCAGCACATTTGGAGGAGAGGTCAGTTGTGTTTTCTCTAGCAGGGAGCTTTCCTTGCTGATGCATGCAGGCAATTAGGAGCAATCAAAAGGCTTTGGGAATTCCAGGCTAATCTAAGATCATTGGCAGGCATTTTTGTGAAGACATGTGGCACTCTGCTGCCCTCAGATCGTGCTGTAGATGTCTGCTGGCTCCAGCCCTTCATCTGGGCCCTCCTTTAAAGCATTGCACATGTCAGGAAACACAATGAGGGCGGCTCTGCCACTGAAAGATGGTTTGTGTGCACACAAAAAGGTTGGCAGCTTGAAAGGTCAAGTGAAGTGAAATAGAACCATCATTCATTTATGTTATATATTGTTTCCCCCCCCACACACCCCCCTCCAGAAGTCCCATATTTGGCTTTATATGCCCTGGAAGGTTGGCCAAATATCCTTTATTGTCCTGTTCCTTTTAAGGATGTTTATACTCACAACTTCTTCCAGGGGATGGAAGGGACCTCAAAAGATCATCTAGTCCATCCCACCACCACCCCTGCCAGAGCAGGATGACAAACTGAAGCAGGGTGGGAGACTATGTGTGGGATGGGTTTGTTTTTAGTGTCTCAGACTCTGGATTGAAAACTTCTTTCTTTCTCCTTCAGAAAAGGGACAATAGGATGGAGAGAGTCTGTTTACAAAAGCCTGCAGGGACAGGATGAAAAGCAATGGCTTCCAACTACACAGGGGCAGATTTAGATTGGATATCAGAAGAAGTTCTTCACTGTGAGGGTGGTGGAACACTGGAACAGGTTGCCCAGGGAGGTGGTTGAGGCCACTTCCCTGGAGATATTCAAGGTGAGGCTCAACAAGGCTCTGGGCAACCTGATCTAGAATAGAATCATAGAATCTATAAGGTTGGAAAAGACCTCTGAGATCATCAAGTCCAACCTGTCACACAGAGCTCATGACTAAACCATAGCACCAAGTGCCACATCCAATGCCCTCTTGAACACCTCCAGGGATGGGGACTCCACCACCTCCCTGGGCAGCACATTCCAATGGCCAATCTCTATTTCTGGGAAGAACTTTCTCCTCACCTCCAGCATGAACTTCCCCTGGTGCAGCTTGAGAAGAGGAGGCTCAGGGGAGACCTCATTGCTGACCCCCTCCTGGCTAGAATAGAATAGGGTAGGATAAAATAGGATAGAATAGAATAGAGTTAACCAGGTTGGAAAAGACCTTTGAGATCATTGAGTCCAACCTATCACCCATCTGATCAACTAAACCATGGCACCAAGTGCCTCATCCAGTCTCCTTCTAAACACCTCCAGTGATGGTGACTCCACCACCTCCCTGGGCTGCACATCCCAATGGCCAAAAACTCTCTCTGTGAAGAATTTTCTCCTCACTTCAAGCCTCAGCTTCCCCTGGCACAGCTTGAGACTGTGTCCTCTTGTTCTGGTGCTGCTTGCCTGGGAGAAGAGACCAACCCCCACCTGGCTACAACCTCCCTTCAGGGAGTTGGAGAGAGCAAGAAGGTCTCCCCTGAGCCTCCTCTTCTCCAGGCTAAGCAACCCCAGCTCCCTCAGCCTCTCCTCACAGGGCTGTGCTCCAGACCCCTCCCCAGCCTCATTGCCCTTCTCTGGCCATGTTCAAGAGTCTCTGGACAAGGAGGTTAAAAATTAAGCCAGGAATTGTGCAGAAGGGAGAGAATTATTTGGGATATGAAATGCTCACTTGCCTGCAAACGGCTATGGAAGAACATCACAATGCTGAGCGAGGAGGCAATAAAATCACAGATGAAAGTCAATGAAAATCACAAATGAAATGTCAGTAAAGGCAAGTGAGGCACAGAAAGGAGCAAAAAACAACTATCTATATTCCTATATCCACAGTGCTGAGCTCTAAATGAGCTATTAGCTAGGGGAATTAGCTGTGTACCAATCTAGCAGCAGGTCTGGGAATCATTATAGACAGTGCTTTGAAAAGTCAGCTCCGTGGCAGTGAAATGGCAAGTAGTGCATTGGGAATTATTAGGGAAGGAGCTGAAAACAGAGCAGATAGCATCTTTGTAACAGGCTAAATGCATGGGGGGTGTTTATCCTAAGCACTCCAGGAAGTTTAGTTAAGGATATGCTAAGAATAGGGAAGGTACTGGGAGGAATCACAGGGAAATGAGGGAGAGTGAACAGCTCAGGGCATTTCCACATGGACAAAAAGAGATGATAGAGCAGGTGTGTGGCAAAGCAAACAGCAGGAATGGGCCTCTCCAATGGGAGCAGGAGAGAGGACAGTGGCATTGAGTGCACCCTCAGCAGGTTTGCTGCTGACACCAAGCTGTGTGGTGCAGCAGACAGGCTGGAGGGAAGGGATCCATCCAGAGGGACCTGGACAGGCTGGAGAGCTGGGCACAAGTCAACCTCAGGAGGTTCAATAAGACCAAGGGCAGGGTCCTGCAGCTGGGTTGAGGCAATCCCAGGCACAAATCCAGGCTGGGCAGGGACTGGCTGGAAAGCAGCCCTGAGGAGAGAGACTTGGGGGTGCTGGGGGAGGAGAAGCTCACCAGGAGCTCTCAGTGTGCACTTGCAGCCCAGAAAGCCAATCAGATCCTGGGCTGCATCAGGAGAAGTGTGGCCAGCAGGGCAAGGGAGGTGATTCTCCCCCTCTGCTCAGCTCTGGGGAGAGCCCACCTGGAGTCCTGCCTCCAGTTCTGGAGCCCCTATGACAAGAGGGATCTGGAGGTGCTGGAGGGTGTCCAGAGAAGGGCAACAAGGATGATCAGAGGGCTGGAGCACCTCTCCTATGAAGACAGACTGAGGGAGTTGGGGCTGTTCAGTCTGGAGAAGAGAAGGCTCCCAGGTGACCTCATTGTGGCCTTCCAGGATCTGAAGGGGGCTCCAAGAAGGCTGGGGAGGGACTGCTCAGGATCTCAGGGAGTGATAGGACTAGGGGGAATGGAATGAAGCTGGAGGTGGGGAGATTCAGGCTGGAGGGGAGGAGGAAGTTCTTCCCCATGAGAGTGGTGAAGCCCTGGAATGGGTTGTCCAGGGTGGTGGTTGAGGCCCCATCCCTGGAGGTGTTTAAGGCCAGGCTGGATGAGGCTCTGGGCAGCCTGATGTAGTGTGGGGTGTCCCTGCCCATGGCAGGGGGGTTGGAACTAGATGATCCTTGTGGTCCCTTCCAACCCTGACTGATACTATGATACTATGATATCTCCTAGGGGCTGACAGGAACTCAAGGGAAATAGAATACACTTCTTTCTCCACCTCTCTTGTCCACTCTTGTGGCTTCTGTCCCTTTGTGGCAGCTGTTGGAGACGTGATCTTTGCTTTATAGCACTGTGGAGATGAGAAAAAAGCAGAATCAAAGGATCCAGCTCAGGCTGGGGTCCACTGGGTGAACACAGAGCTGAACACCAACCTCCCACCAGAGCCCAGGCTGGGCAGGTCAGCTGCAATGTTGGGCTGCCAGGAGCCACACATTTCTGGGTATGCTTTTCTGATTTGAAGAATTTTGTCCTTTTTCCTTTCTTCATTATATGTCTGTGCTTCTTCTTCATAGACACCATGGGAGGGAGGGAGGGATGGATGGATGGATGGATGGATGGAGGTGGGTGTTGGTCTCTTCTCCCTAGCAACAATTGATAGGACAAGAGGAAATGGCCTCAAATTGCTCCAAGGTGGGGTTAGGTTGGGCATTAGGACAAACCTCTTCCCTGAAAGGCTTCTCAAAGGCTGGCACAGGCTGCCCAGGGAGGTGGTTGAATCCCCATCCCTGGAGGTGTTTCAAACAGGCAGAGATGTGGTGCTGAGGGTCATGGTTTAGCACCAGACTTGGTAGAGTTAGAGAATGGTTGCTCTTGATGATATTAAAGGTCTTTTCCAAACCAAAAGAATTCTGGGTGCCTATGGATGGATGGAGGGATAGATGGATGGATGGATGGATGGATGGATGGATGGATGGATGGATGGATGGATGGATGAATGGATGGATGGATGGATGGATGGGTAGGCAAGTAGCTAGGCAGATAGAGAGGTAGAGAGATAGAAAGGCAGATAGGCAGGTGGGTAGGCAGGCAGATAAAGAGAGAGAGGTAGACAGACAGACAGACAGACAGGTAGATAGATAGATAGATAGATAGATAGATAGATAGATAGATAGATAAATAAATAGATTAATTAGATAGACAGGTAGGTAGGTTGGTTGGTAGGTAGGTAGATAGATAGATATAGATAGATAGATAGATAGATAGATAGATAGATAGATAGATAGATAGATAGATAGATAGATGGATAGACAGGCAGACAGACAGACAGGAAGGACATTGAATTGCTGGAGCATGTCCAGAGAAGTGCAGGGAATGTGGTGAAGGCTCTAGAGGACAGGACTAGTGAGGAATGGCTCTCCCAGTGTTCCTTTGACACATGACAGCTGCAGGGGACAGGAACACCTCGCTCCAAGGAAGAGCAGCACTCTGCCATCTTGATTTAGCCTCTTCCCACCTGCTGTGTTTCAACACCTGCAGTTCAAATTGCAGAGGACAAGCCTGTTGTCCATCTCTTTCTTCTCTGTCATAGAGGCTGAGTGAGCTGGGGGTGTTTAGCCTGGAGAAGAGGAGGCTCAGGGGAGACCTTCTTGCTCTCTACAGCTTCCTGAAGGGAGGTTGTAGCCAGATGGGGATTGGTCTCTTCTCCCAGGCAAGAGGACACAGTCTGAAGCTGTGCCAGGGGAAGTGTAGGCTGCATGAGGCACTCAGTACCATGGTTTAGTTGATTAGATGGTGTTGGGTGATAGGCTGGGCTTGATCTCAAAGGTCTTTTCCAACCTGGTTGAGTCTGTGTTTTATTTCTCATTCCCTCCCCTTTTCTCTCCTCTTTGTCCTCTTCACTCACCCCTAGCAGGTTTCCTACATTTGAAATCTTTAGATATATTTTCTTTTCCAGAGAAGCTTTCTAGGCTGACAGTCTCTGCTTGTCTCTGTCATCTCCTGTTACTCCCTGTGACATGACAGACCCTCACATGAGTATGATACACCATGACGTGACACATGACACCAGTTACCCAACACTGTACCTCATTAGAGGAAACTGGAAAGGCATAAACCAGAGGTGAGCCCTTTCTACTAATCTCTTGTTCCTTTCCTCTTGTCATTAGCAGCTCATGTGGCTGATTCAGCTGTTTGGTTTTTTCCCACCCCCACTCCCAAGAGTCAGCCTCTGGTTTTCTGAGTACAGATAAGAAACAAAACTTACCAAAACCAAACCCCAAAGCCAAACAAGCAACCAACTAAATCCCTGAAAGGCTAAAACAGAATCACAGAATGGGAGAGGATGGAAGGGACCTCTGGAGATCAAGTGGTGGAGGCTGGAAGGGACTTTTATGGGCTCAGGAAGGATGCTGGGCTCATTTTTATGGGCTCAAGAAGGATGCTGGATTCACTTCTATGGGCTCAGGAAGGATGCTGGATTCACTTCTATGGGCTCAGGAAGGATGCTGGGCTCATTTTTATGGGCTCAGGAAGGATGCTGGATTCACTTCTATGGGCTCAGGAAGGATGCTGGGCTCATTTTTATGGGCTCAAGAAGGATGCTGGATTCACTTCTATGGGCTCAGGAAGGATGCTGGGCTCACTTCTATGGGTTCAGGAAGGATGCTGGGCTCACTTCTATGGGCTCAGGAAGGATGCTGGATTCACTTCTATGGGTTCAGGAAGGATGCTGGGCTCACTTCTATGGGCTCAGGAAGGATGCTGGGCTCACTTCTATGGGTTCAGGAAGGATGCTGGATTCACTTCTATGGGTTCAGGAAGGATGCTGGGCTCACTTCTATGGGTTCAGGAAGGATGCTGGGCTCACTTCCAGGAGTCCAGCACAGATGCTGGGCTCACTTCCATGGGTTCAGGAAGGATGCTGGATTCACTTCTATGGGTTCAGGAAGGATGCTGGGCTCACTTCTATGGTTTCAGGAAGGATGCTGGGCTCACTTCTCTGGGCTCAGGAAGGATGCTGGGCTCACTTTTAGCTAGAGTCTTGCAAAAAAAACCCCAAATGATATAATGTCAATTCTCAAATCCCAGGAAGATGTTTTCTGTCAAAATCTGCTGGAGAGAAAAAATGCAAATGCTGATGCAGGAAAGAAAGAGGATTGCTGCAGTTGAGTCTGGGTTCTCTCTCATGCTTGATAAATAGCAACTCTGATTTTTTGTCTCCATTCTGATTTTTACCTCCCAAATACCAACTCCTAATACACCAGAATGAGCCTGCACTCTTGTCTCAAAAACTTCATGCAGAAAGAAAGAAATTGAGGCCAGCTCCTCATCTGTTTCTGTGGAGCTCCCAAGGATGGGAGGAAGAGGAACCAATTGCTAGCAAATTGGATTTTGGCTAATATCTCTGCACTTTGCTTCCACCTGGCAGAGGCTGGTTCAGAGTGGTGACCATGCTGCTAGGCTGCTCTCTGCCACCCCTCCACACGACATTTAGGTTGCCCAGCCCAGCACTGTGCTGATAATTCCATTTGCTGGAAGGCCACATGAAGATTAGCTGCAGAGTGGTGCCTGGGGCAGAACGCTCTTGATCAGGCAAGTATCATAACAAGAGCCTAATCCATGGCATCCTGAAGTCACTGGAAACATTTCCACTAATACAAGTGGATTTCATTAGGATTTGCAAATCTCTCAGGCAGATGTTGCTCTTCAGGTGTAGCTCTTTTGTTAATGATCAGGATCCAGTTGCCTTTAAAAGGCAAAAATGTACCTTTAAAGGTAAGTCCTCGTGCCTTAAATT